>NC_064859.1:4635475-4897975 GCF_024139225.1 Suncus etruscus
TGCCTTCATTTCTGTTCTAGTTCTAGTGAATACTGCTTAGTGTTCTGCATTTCTTCATCTCCTTATTAGATACACATGTTTTCTTGAAGTTTCTCTTCCTTTTTTGTATGTTCTTTGTGAGGCTTGCAAGTTGTGCAGTAATCTTTCTGTTTTTCCTCGTCCTTCATTTGACCTTGCTTGTCCTGTGCAGAATTACTCATTTGAGAGCTGCAAACGTTGTGCTTTTCATGAGTCTTCTTAGTAACATTGGCGTTTGTTTTGCCTTCATTTCTGTTCTAGTTCTAGTGAGTACTGCTTAGTGTTCTGCATTTCTTCATCTCCTTATTAGATACACATGTTTTCTTGAAGTTTCTCTTCCTTTTTTGTATGTTCTTTGTGAGGCTTGCAAGTTGTGCAGTAATCTTTCTGTTTTTCCTCGTCCTTCATTTGACCTTGCTTGTCCTGTGCAGAATTACTCATTTGAGAGCTGCAAACGTTGTGCTTTTCATGAGTCTTCTTAGTAACTTTGGCGTTTGTTTTGCCTTCATTTCTGTTCTAGTTCTAGTGAATTCTGCTTAGTGTTCTGCATTTCTTCATCTCCTGATTAGATACACATGTTTTCTTGAAGTTTCTCTTTCTTTTTTGTATGTTCTTTGTGAGGCTTGCAAGTTGTGCAGTAATCTTTCTGTTTTTCCTCGTCCTTCATTTGACCTTGCTTGTCCTGTGCAGAATTACTCATTTGAGAGCTGCAAACGTTGTGCTTTTCATGAGTCTTTTTAGTAACTTTGGCGTTTCTTTTGCCTTCATTTCTGTTCTAGTTCTAGTGAGTACTGCTTAGTGTTCTGCATTTCTTCATCTCCTTATTAGATACACATGTTTTCTTGAAGTTTCTCTTCCTTTTTTGTATGTTCTTTGTGAGGCTTGCAAGTTGTGCAGTAATCTTTCTGTTTTTCCTCGTCCTTCATTTGACCTTGCTTGTCCTGTGCAGAATTACTCATTTGAGAGCTGCAAACGTTGTGCTTTTCAGGAGTCTTCTTAGTAACTTTGGCGTTTTTTTTTTTGCCTTCATTTCTGTTCTAGTTCTAGTGAGTACTGCTTAGTGTTCTGCATTTCTT
Organism: Suncus etruscus; assembly: GCF_024139225.1. Taxonomy (NCBI): domain Eukaryota; kingdom Metazoa; phylum Chordata; class Mammalia; order Eulipotyphla; family Soricidae; genus Suncus; species Suncus etruscus. The sequence continues at coordinate 4,636,570 of NC_064859.1, forward strand.
CATCTCCTTATTAGATACACATGTTTTCTTGAAGTTTCTCTTCCTTTTTTATATGTTCTTTGTGAGGCTTGCAAGTTGTGCAGTAATCTTTCTGTTTTTCCTCGTCCTTCATTTGACCTTGCTTGTCCTGTGCAGAATTACTCATTTGAGAGCTGCAAACGTTGTGCTTTTCATGAGTCTTCTTAGTAACTTTGGCTTTTGTTTTGCCTTCATTTCTGTTCTAATTGTAGTGAATACTGCTTAGTGTTCTGCATTTCTTCATCTCCTTATTAGATACACATGTTTTCTTGAAGTTTCTCTTCCTTTTTTGTATGTTCTTTGTGAGGCTTGCAAGTTGTGCAGTAATCTTTCTGTTTTTCCTCGTCCTTCATTTGACCTTGCTTTTCCTGTGCAGAATTACTCATTTGAGAGCTGCAAACGTTGTGCTTTTCATGATTTTTCTTAGTAACTTTGGCGTTTGTTTTGCCTTCATTTCTGTTCTAGTACTAGTGAGTACTGCTTAGTGTTCTGCATTTCTTCATCTCCTTATTAGATACACATGTTTTCTTGAAGTTTCTCTTCCTTTTTTGTATGTTCTTTGTGAGGCTTGCAAGTTGTGCAGTAATCTTTCTGTTTTTCCTCGTCCTTCATTTGACCTTGCTTGTCCTGTGCAGAATTACTCATTTGAGAGCTGCAAACGTTGTGCTTTTAAGGAGTCTTCTTAGTAACTTTGGCGTTTGTTTTGCCTTCATTTCTGTTCTAGTTCTAGTGAATTCTGCTTAGTGTTCTGCATTTCTTCATCTCCTTATTAGATACACATGTTTTTCTTGAAGTTTCTCTTCCTTTTTTGTATGTTCTTTGTGAGGCTTGCAAGTTGTGCAGTAATCTTTCTGTTTTTCCTCGTCCTTCATTTGACCTTGCTTGTCCTGTGCAGAATTACTCATTTGAGAGCTGCAAACGTTGTGCTTTTCATGAGTCTTCTTAGTAACTTTGGCGTTTGTTTTGCCTTCATTTCTGTTCTAGTTCTAGTGAATACTGCTTAGTGTTCTGCATTTCTTCATCTCCTTATTAGATACACATGTTTTCTTGAAGTTTCTCTTCCTTTTTTGTATGTTCTTTGTGAGGCTTGCAAGTTGTGCAGTAATCTTTCTGTTTTTCCTCGTCCTTCATTTGACCTTGCTTGTCCTGTGCAGAATTACTCATTTGAGAGCTGCAAACGTTGTGCTTTTCATGAGTCTTCTTAGTAACTTTGGCGTTTGTTTTGCCTTCATTTCTGTTCTAGTTCTAGTGAATACTGCTTAGTGTTCTGCATTTCTTCATCTCCTTATTAGATACACATGTTTTCTTGAAGTTTCTCTTCCTTTTTTGTATGTTCTTTGTGAGGCTTGCAAGTTGTGCAGTAATCTTTCTGTTTTTCCTCGTCCTTCATTTGACCTTGCTTGTCCTGTGCAGAATTACTCATTTGAGAGCTGCAAACGTTGTGCTTTTCATGAGTCTTTTTAGTAAATTTGGCGTTTGTTTTGCCTTCATTTCTGTTCTAGTTCTAGTGAGTACTGCTTAGTGTTCTGCATTTCTTCATCTCCTTATTAGATACACATGTTTTCTTGAAGTTTCTCTTCCTTTTTTGTATGTTCTTTGTGAGGCTTGCAAGTTGTGCAGTAATCTTTCTGTTTTTCCTCGTCCTTCATTTGACCTTGCTTGTCCTGTGCAGAATTACTCATTTGAGAGCTGCAAACGTTGTGCTTTTCATGAGTATTTTTAGTAACTTTGGCGTTTGTTTTGCCTTCATTTCTGTTCTAGTTCTAGTGAGTACTGCTTAGTGTTCTGCATTTCTTCATCTCCTTATTAGATACACATGTTTTCTTGAAGTTTCTCTTCCTTTTTTGTATGTTCTTTGTGAGGCTTGCAAGTTGTGCAGTAATCTTTCTGTTTTTCCTCGTCCTTCATTTGACCTTGCTTGTCCTGTGCAGAATTACTCATTTGAGAGCTGCAAACGTTGTGCTTTTCAGGAGTCTTCTTAGTAACTTTGGCGTTTGTTTTGCCTTCATTTCTGTTCTAGTTCTAGTAAGTACTGCTTAGTGTTCTGCATTTCTTCATCTCCTTATTAGATACACATGTTTTCTTGAAGTTTCTCTTCCTTTTTTGTATGTTCTTTGTGAGGCTTGCAAGTTGTGCAGTAATCTTTCTGTTTTTCCTCGTCCTTCATTTGACCTTGCTTGTCCTGTGCAGAATTACTCATTTGAGAGCTGCAAACGTTGTGCATTTCATGAGTCTTCTTAGTAACTTTGGCGTTTTTTTTGCCTTCATTTCTGTTCTAGTTCTAGTGAGTACTGCTTAGTGTTCTGCATTTCTTCATCTCCTTATTAGATACACATGTTTTCTTGAAGTTTCTCTTCCTTTTTTGTATGTTCTTTGTGAGGCTTGCAAGTTGTGCAGTAATCTTTCTGTTTTTCCTCGTCCTTCATTTGACCTTGCTTGTCCTGTGCAGAATTACTCATTTGAGAGCTGCAAACGTTGTGCTTTTCATGAGTCTTCTTAGTAACTTTGGCGTTTGTTTTGCCTTCATTTCTGTTCTAATTCTAGTGAATACTGCTTAGTGTTCTGCATTTCTTCATCTCCTTATTAGATACACATGTTTTCTTGAAGTTTCTCTTCCTTTTTTCTATGTTCTTTGTGAGGCTTGCAAGTTGTGCAGTAATCTTTCTGTTTTTCCTCTTCCTTCATTTGACCTTGCTTGTCCTGTGCAGAATTACTCATTTGAGAGCTGCAAACGTTGTGCTTTTCATGATTTTTCTTAGTAACTTTGGCGTTTGTTTTGCCTTCATTTCAGTTCTAGTTCTATTGAGTACTGCTTAGTGTTCTGCATTTCTTCATCTCCTTATTAGATACACATGTTTTCTTGAAGTTTCTCTTCCTTTTTTGTATGTTCTTTGTGAGGCTTGCAAGTTGTGCAGTAAACTTTCTGTTTTTCCTCGTCCTTCATTTGACCTTGCTTGTCCTGTGCAGAATTACTCATTTGAGAGCTGCAAACGTTGTGCTTTTCATGAGTCTTCTTAGTAACTTTGGCGTTTGTTTTGCCTTCATTTCTCTTCTAGTTCTAGTGAGTACTGCTTAGTGTTCTGCATTTCTTCATCTCCTTATTAGATACACATGTTTTCTTGAAGTTTCTCTTCCTTTTTTGTATGTTCTTTGTGAGTCTTGCAAGTTGTGAAGTAATCTTTCTGTTTTTCCTCGTCCTTCATTTGACCTTGCTTGTCCTGTGCAGAATTACTCATTTGAGAGCTGCAAACGTTGTGCTTTTAAGGAGTCTTCTTAGTAACTTTGGCGTTTGTTTTGCCTTCATTTCTGTTCTAGTTCTAGTGAATTCTGCTTAGTGTTCTGCATTTCTTCATCTCCTTATTAGATACACATGTTTTCTTGAAGTTTCTCTTCTTTTTTTGTATGTTCTTTGTGAGGCTTGCAAGTTGTGCAGTAATCTTTCTGTTTTTCCTCGTCCTTCATTTGACCTTGCTTGTCCTGTGCAGAATTACTCATTTGAGAGCTGCAAACGTTGTGCTTTTCAGGAGTCTTCTTAGTGACTTTGGCGTTTGTTTTGCCTTCATTTCTGTTCTAGTTCTAGTGAATACTGCTTAGTGTTCTGCATTTCTTCATCTCCTTATTAGATACACATGTTTTCTTGAAGTTTCTCTTCCTTTTTTGTATGTTCTTTGTGAGGCTTGCAAGTTGTGCAGTAATCTTTCTGTTTTTCCTCGTCCTTCATTTGACCTTGCTTGTCCTGTGCAGAATTACTCATTTGAGAGCTGCAAACGTTGTGCTTTTCAGGAGTTTTCTTAGTAACTTTGGCGTTTGTTTTGCCTTCATTTCTGTTCTAGTTCTAGTGAGTACTGCTTAGTGTTCTGCATTTCTTCATCTCCTTATTAGATACACATGTTTTCTTGAAGTTTCTCTTCCTTTTTTGTATGTTCTTTGTGAGGCTTGCAAGTTGTGCAGTAATCTTTCTGTTTTTCCTCGTCCTTCATTTGACCTTGCTTGTCCTGTGCAGAATTACTCATTTGAGAGCTGCAAACGTTGTGCTTTTCATGAGTCTTCTTAGTAACTTTGGCGTTTGTTTTGCCTTCATTTCTGTTCTAGTTCTAGTGAGTACTGCTTAGTGTTCTGCATTTCTTCATCTCCTTATTAGATACACATGTTTTCTTGAAGTTTCTCTTCCTTTTTTGTATGTTCTTTGTGAGGCTTGCAAGTTGTGCAGTAATCTTTCTGTTTTTCCTCGTCCTTCATTTGACCTTGCTTGTCCTGTGCAGAATTACTCATTTGAGAGCTGCAAACGTTGTGCTTTTCATGAGTCTTCTTAGTGACTTTGGCGTTTGTTTTGCCTTCATTTCTGTTCTAGTTCTAGTAAGTACTGCTTAGTGTTCTGCATTTCTTCATCTCCTTATTAGATACACATGTTTTCTTGAAGTTTCTCTTCCTTTTTTGTATGTTCTTTGTGAGGCTTGCAAGTTGTGCAGTAATCTTTCTGTTTTTCCTCGTCCTTCATTTGACCTTGCTTGTCCTGTGCAGAATTACTCATTTGAGAGCTGCAAACGTTGTGCTTTTCAGGAGTTTTCTAAGTAACTTTGGCGTTTGTTTTGCCTTCATTTCTGTTCTAGTACTAGTGAGTACTGCTTAGTGTTCTGCATTTCTTCATCTCCTTATTAGATACACATGTTTTCTTGAAGTTTCTCTTCCTTTTTTGTATGTTCTTTGTGAGGCTTGCAAGTTGTGCAGTAATCTTTCTGTTTTTCCTCGTCCTTCATTTGACCTTGCTTGTCCTGTGCAGAATTACTCATTTGAGAGCTGCAAACGTTGTGCTTTTCATGAGTCTTCTTAGTAACTTTGGCGTTTGTTTTGCCTTCATTTCTGTTCTAGTTCTAATGAGTACTGCTTAGTGTTCTGCATTTCTTCATCTCCTTATTAGATACACATGTTTTCTTGAAGTTTCTCTTCCTTTTTTGTATGTTCTTTGTGAGGCTTGCAAGTTGTGCAGTAATCCTTCTGTTTTTCCTCGTCCTTCATTTGACCTTGCTTGTCCTGTGCAGAATTACTCATTTGAGAGCTGCAAACGTTGTGCTTTTCATGAGTCTTCTTAGTAACTTTGGCGTTTGTTTTGCCTTCATTTCTGTTCTAGTTCTAATGAGTACTGCTTAGTGTTCTGCATTTCTTCATCTCCTTATTAGATACACATGTTTTCTTGAAGTTTCTCTTCCTTTTTTGTATGTTCTTTGTGAGGCTTGCAAGTTGTGCAGTAATCTTTCTGTTTTTCCTCGTCCTTCATTTGACCTTGCTTGTCCTGTGCAGAATTACTCATTTGAGAGCTGCAAACGTTGTGCTTTTCATGAGTCTTCTTAGTAACTTTGGCGTTTGTTTTGCCTTCATTTCTGTTCTAGTTCTAATGAATACTGCTTAGTGTTCTGCATTTCTTCATCTCCTTATTAGATACACATGTTTTCTTGAAGTTTCTCTTCCTTTTTTGTATGTTCTTTGCGAGGCTTGCAAGTTGTGCAGTAATCTTTCTGTTTTTCCTCGTCCTTCATTTGACCTTGCTTGTCCTGTGCAGAATTACTCATTTGAGAGCTGCAAACGTTGTGCTTTTCAGGAGTCTTTTTAGTAACTTTGGCGTTTGTTTTGCCTTCATTTCTGTTCTAGTTCTAGTGAATACTGCTTAGTGTTCTGCATTTCTTCATCTCCTTATTAGATACACATGTTTTCTTGAAGTTTCTCTTCCTTTTTTGTATGTTCTTTCTGAGGCTTGCAAGTTGTGCAGTAATCTTTCTGTTTTTCCTCGTCCTTCATTTGACCTTGCTTGTCCTGTGCAGAATTACTCATTTGAGAGCTGCAAACGTTGTGCTTTTCATGAGTTTTCTAAGTAACTTTGGCGTTTGTTTTGCCTTCATTTCTGTTCTAGTACTAATGAGTACTGCTTAGTGTTCTGCATTTCTTCATCTCCTTATTAGATACACATGTTTTCTTGAAGTTTCTCTTCCTTTTTTGTATATTCTTTGTGAGACTTGCAAGTTGTGCAGTAATCTTTCTGTTTTTCCTCGTCCTTCATTTGACCTTGCTTGTCCTGTGCAGAATTACTCATTTGAGAGCTGCAAACGTTGTGCTTTTCATGAGTCTTCTTAGTAACTTTGGCGTTTGTTTTGCCTTCATTTCTGTTCTAGTTCTAGTGAGTACTGCTTAGTGTTCTGCATTTCTTCATCTCCTTATTAGATACACATGTTTTCTTGAAGTTTCTCTTCCTTTTTTGTATGTTCTTTGTGAGGCTTGCAAGTTGTGCAGTAATCTTTCTGTTTTTCCTCGTCCTTCATTTGACCTTGCTTGTCCTGTGCAGAATTACTCATTTGAGAGCTGCAAACGTTGTGCTTTTCATGAGTCTTCTTAGTAACTTTGGCGTTTGTTTTGCCTTCATTTCTGTTCTAGTTCTAGTGAATTCTGCTTAGTGTTCTGCATTTCTTCATCTCCTTATTAGATACACATGTTTTCTTGAAGTTTCTCTTCCTTTTTTGTATGTTCTTTGTGAGGCTTGCAAGTTGTGCAGTAATCTTTCTGTTTTTCCTCGTCCTTCATTTGACCTTGCTTGTCCTGTGCAGAATTACTCATTTGAGAGCTGCAAATGTTGTGCTTTTCAGGAGTCTTCTAAGTAACTTTGGCGTTTGTTTTGCCTTCATTTCTGTTCTAATTCTAGTGAGTACTGCTTAGTGTTCTGCATTTCTTCATCTCCTTATTAGATACACATGTTTTCTTGAAGTTTCTCTTCCTTTTTTGTATGTTCTTTGTGAGGCTTGCAAGTTGTGCAGTAATCTTTCTGTTTTTCCTCGTCCTTCATTTGACCTTGCTTGTCCTGTGCAGAATTACTCATTTGAGAGCTGCAAACGTTGTGCTTTTCATGAGTCTTCTTAGTAACTTTGGCGTTTGTTTTGCCTTCATTTCTGTTCTAGTTGTAGTGAATACTGCTTAGTGTTCTGCATTTCTTCATCTCCTTATTAGATACACATGTTTTCTTGAAGTTTCTCTTCCTTTTTTGTATGTTCTTTGTGAGGCTTGCAAGTTGTGCAGTAATCTTTCTGTTTTTCCTCGTCCTTCATTTGACCTTGCTTGTCCTGTGCAGAATTACTCATTTGAGAACTGCAAACGTTGTGCTTTTCATGAGTCTTCTTAGTAACTTTGGCGTTTGTTTTGCCTTCATTTCTGTTCTAGTTCTAGTGAGTACTGCTTAGTGTTCTGCATTTCTTCATCTCCTTATTAGATACACATGTTTTCTTGAAGTTTCTCTTCCTTTTTTGTATGTTCTTTTTGAGGCTTGCAAGTTGTGCAGTAATCTTTCTGTTTTTCCTTCATTTGACCTTGCTTGTCCTGTGCAGAATTACTCATTTGAGAGCTGCAAATTTTGTGCTTTTCATGAGTCTTCTTAGTAACTTTGGCGTTTGTTTTGCCTTCATTTCTGTTCTAATACTAGTGAATACTGCTTAGTTTTCTGCATTTATTCATCTCCTTATTAGATACACCTGTTTTCTTTAAGTTTCTCTTCCTTTTTTGTATGTTCTCTTTGAGGCTTGAACAGTTCGTCCTTCATTTGACCTTGCTTTTCCAGTGCACAATTACTCATTTGAGAGCTGCAAACGTTGTGTTTTTCATGATTATTCTTAGTAACTTTGGCGTTTGTTTTGCCTTCATTTCTGTTCTAATTCTAGTGAATACTGCTTAGTGTTTTGCATTACTTCATCTCCTTATTAGATACACATGTTTTCTTGAAGTTTATCTTCCTTTTTTGTATGTTCTTTTTGAGGCTTGAACAGATCGTCCTTCATTTGACCTTGTTTTTCCTGTTCAGAATTACTTATTTGAGAGCTGCAAACGTTGTGTTTTTCATGATTCTTCTTAGTAACTTTGGCGTTTGTTTTGCCTTCATTTCTGTTCTAATTCTAGTGAATACTGCTTAGTTTTTTGCATTTATTCATCTCCTTATTAGATACACCTGTTTTCTTTAAGTTTCTCTTCCTTTTTTGTATGTTCTTTGTGAGGCTTGAACAGTTCGTCCTTCATTTGACCTTGCTTGTCCTGTGCAGAATTACTCATTTGAGAGCTGCAAATGTTGTGCTTTTCATGAGTAACTTTGGCGTTTGTTTTGCCTTCATTTCTGTTCTAGTTCTAGTGAATACTGCTTAGTTTTCTGCATTTCTTCATCTCATTATTAGATACACATGTTTTCGTTAAGTTTCTCTTCTTTTTTTTCTATGTTCTTTGTGAGGCTTGAACAGTTCGTCCTTCTTTTGACATTGCTTGTCCTGTGCAGAATTACTCATTTGAGAGCTGCAAATGTTGTGCTTTTCATGATTCTTCTTAGTAACTTTGGCGTTTGTTTTGCCTTCATTTCTGTTCTAGATCTAGTGAGTACTGCTTAGTTTTTTGCATTTATTCATCTCATTATTAGATACACATGTTTTCTTTAAGTTACTCTTCCTTTTTTGTATGTTCTTTGTGAGGCTTGAAAGTTGTGCAGTAATCTTTCTGTTTTTCCTCGTTCTTCATTTGACATTGCTTTTCCTGTGCAGAATTACTCATTTGAGAGCTGCAAATGTTGTGCTTTTCATGATTCTTCTTAGTAACTTTGGCGTTTGTTTTGCCTTCATTTCTGTTCTAATTCTAGTGACTACTGCTTAGTGTTCTGCATTACTTCATCTCCTTATTAGATACACCTGTTTTAGTTAAGTTTATCTTCCTTTTTTGTATGTTCTTTTTGAGGCTTGAGCAGTTCGTCCTTCATTTGACATTGCTTTTCCTGTGCAGAATTACTCATTTGAGAGGTGCAAATGTTGTGTTTTTCATGATTCTTCTTAGTAAATTTGGCGTTTGTTTTGCCTTCATTTCTGTTCTAATTCTAGTGAATACTGATTAGTGTTTTGCATTTCTTCATCTCCTAATTAGATACACATGTTTTCTATAAGTTTCCCTTCCTTTTTTGTATGTTCTATGTGAGGCTTGCAAGTTGTGCAGTAATCTTTCTGTTTTTCCTCGTTCTTCATATGACCTTGCTTTTCCTGTGCTGAAATACTCATTTGAGAGCTGCAAACGTTGTGTTTTTCAAGATACTCCTTTGTAACTTTGGCGTTTGTTTTGCCTTCATTTCTGTTCTAATTCTAGTGAACACTGCTTAGTGTTCTGCATATCTTCATCTCATTATTAGATACACATGTTTTATTTAAGTTTCTCTTCCTTTTTTGTATGTTCTTATTGAGGCTTGACAGTTGTGCAGTAATCTTTCTGTTTTTCCTCGATCTTCATTTGACATTGCTTTTCCTGTGCAGAATTACTCATTTGAGAGCTGCAAATGTTGTGTTTTTCATGATTCTTCTTAGTAACTTTGGCGTTTGTTTTGCCTTCATTTCTGTTCTAGTTCTAGTGAATACTGCTTAGTGTTCTGCATTTCTTCATCTCATAATTAGATACACCTGTTTTCTTGAAGTTTCTCTTCCTTATTTTGTATGTTCTTTGTGAGGCTTGAACAGTTCTTCCTTCATTTGACATTGCTTGTGCTGTGCAGAATTCCTCATTTGAGAGCTGCAAATGTTGTGCTTTTCATGATTCTTCTTAGTAACTTTGGCGTTTGTTTTGCCTTCATTTCTGTCCTAGTTCTAGTGAATACTGCTTAGTGTTCTGCATTTCTTCATCTCATTATTAGATACACATGTTTTCTATAAGTTTCTCTTCCTTTTTTGCATGTTCTATTGACGGCTTGAATGTTTTGCAGTAATTTTTCTGTTTTTCCTGTTCTTCATTTGACATTGCTTTTCCTGTGCTGAAATACTCATTTGAGAGCTGCAAATGTTGTGTTTTTCATGAGTCTTCTTAGTAACTTTGGCGTTTGTTTTGCCTTCATTTCTGTTCTAATTCTAGTGAATACTGCTTAGTGTTCTGCATTTCTTCATCTCATTATTAGATACACATGTTTTCTTTAAGTTTCTCTTCCTTTTTTGTATGTTCTTTGTGAGGCTTGAACAGTTCGTCCTTCATTTGACCTTGCTTTTCCTGTGCAGAATTACTCATTTGAGAGCTGCAAACGTTGTGTTTTTCATGATTCTTCTTAGTAACTTTGGCGTTTGTTTTGCCTTCATTTCTGTCCTAGTTCTAGTGAATACTGCTTTGTTTTTTGCATTTCTTCATCTCATTATTAGATACACCTGTTTTCTTTAAGTTTCTCTTCCTTTTTTGTATGTTCTTACTGAGGCTTGAAAGTTGTGCAGTAATCTTTCTGTTTTTCCTCGTTCTTCATTTGACATTGCTTTTCCTGTGCAGAATTACTCATTTGAGAGCTGCAAACGTTGTGTTTTTCATGAGTCTTCTTAGTAACTTTGGCGTTTGTTTTGCCTTCATTTCTGTTCTAATTCTAGTGACTACTGCTTAGTGTTCTGCATTACTTCATCTCATTATTAGATACACATGTTTTCTTGAAGTTTCTCTTCCTTGTTTGTGTGTTCTTTGTGAGGCTTGAAGTTGTGCAGTAATCTTTCTGTTTTTCCTCGTCATTTGACCTTGCTTTTCCTGTGCAGAATTACTCATTTGAGAGGTGCAAATGTTGTGTTTTTCATGAGTCTTCTTAGTAAATTTGGCGTTTGTTTTGCCTTCATTTCTGTTCTAATTCTAGTGAGTACTGATTAGTGTTTTGCATTTCTTCATCTCATTATTAGATACACATGTTTTCTATAAGTTTCCCTACCTTTTTGCATGTTCTATGTGAGGCTTGCAAGTTTTGCAGTAATTTTTCTGTTTCTCCTCGTCCTTCATATGACCTTGCTTTTCCTGTGCAGAAATACTCATTTGAGAGCTGCAAATGTTGTGCTTTTCATGAGTAACTTTGGCGTTTGTTTTGCCTTCATTATTGTTCTAGTTCTAGTGAACACTGCTTAGTTTTATGCATATCTTCATCTCATTATTAGATATACATGTTTTATTTAAGTTTCTCTTCCTTTTTTGTATTTTCTTTGTGAGGCTTGCAAGTTGTGCAGTAATCTTTCTGTTTTTCCTCGTCCTTCATTTGACATTGCTTTTCCTGTGCTGAAATACTCATTTGAGAGCTGCAAATGTTGTGTTTTTCATGAGTCTTCTTAGTAACTTTGGCGTTTGTTTTGCCTTCATTTCTGTTCTAATTCTAGTGAATACTGCTTAGTGTTCTGCATTTCTTCATCTCATTATTAGATACACATGTTTTCTTTAAGTTTCTCTTCCTTTTTTGTATGTTCTTTGTGAGGCTTGAACAGTTCGTCCTTCATTTGACCTTGCTTTTCCTGTGCAGAATTACTCATTTGAGAGCTGCAAACGTTGTGTTTTTCATGATTCTTCTTAGTAACTTTGGCGTTTGTTTTGCCTTCATTTCTGTCCTAGTTCTAGTGAATACTGCTTAGTTTTTTGCATTTCTTCATCTCCTTATTTGATACACCTGTTTTCTTGAAGTTTCTCTTCCTTTTTTGCATGTTCTTTGTGAGGCTTGAAAGTTTTGCAGTAACCTTTCTGTTTTTCTTCGTCCTTCATTTGACATTGCTTTTCCTGTGCTGAATTACTCATTTGAGAGCTGCAAATGTTGTGTTTTTCATGATTCTCCTTAGTAACTTTGGCGTTTGTTTTGCCTTCATTTCTGTTATAATTCTAGTGAGTACTGCTTAGTGTTTTGCATTTCTTCATCTCCTTATTAGATACACATGTTTTCTTAAAGTTTCTCTTCCTTTTTTGTATGTTCTTTGTGAGGCTTGCAAGTTGTGCAGTAATCTTTCTGTTTTTCCTCGTCATTTGACCTTGCTTTTCCTGTGCAGAATTACTCATTTGAGAGCTGCAAACGTTGTGTTTTTCATGAGTCTTCTTAGTAACTTTGGCGTTTGTTTTGCCTTGATTTCTGTTCTAATTCTAGTGAATACTGCTTAGTTTTTTGCATTTCTTCATCTCATTATTAGATACAGCTGTTTTCTTGAAGTTTCTCTTCGTTTTTTGTATGTTCTTTGTGAGGCTTGCAAGTTGTGCAGTAATCTTTCTGTTTTTCCTCGTCATTTGACCTTGCTTTTCCTGTGCAGAATTACTCATTTGAGAGCTGCAAACGTTGTGCTTTTCATGAGTAACTTTGGCGTTTGTTTTGCCTTCATTTCTGTTCTAGTTCTAGTGAACACTGCTTAGTTTTTTGCATTTCTTCATCTCCTTATTTGATACACATGTTTTCTTGAAGTTTCTCTTCTTTTTTTTGTATGTTCTTTGTGAGGCTTGAACAGTTCGTCCTTCTTTTGACATTGCTTGTCCTGTGCAGAATTACTCATTTGAGAGCTGCAAATGTTGTGCTTTTCATGATTCTTCTTAGTAACTTTGGCGTTTGTTTTGCCTTCATTTCTGTTCTAATTCTAGTGAATACTGCTTTGTTTTTTGCATTTATTCATCTCCTTATTAGATACACATGTTTTCTTTAAGTTTCTCTTCCTTTTTTGTATGTTCTTTGTGAGGCTTGAAAGTTGTGCAGTAATCTTTCTGTTTTTCCTCGTCCTTCATTTGACATTGCTTTTCCTGTGCAGAATTACTCATTTGAGAGCTGCAAATGTTGTGCTTTTCATGATTCTTCTTAGTACCTTTGGCGTTTGTTTTGCCTTCATTTCTGTTCTAATTCTAGTGAATACTGCTTAGTTTATTGCATTTCTTCATCTCCTTATTAAATACACCTGTTTTCTTGAAGTTTCTCTTCCTTTTTTGTATGTTCTTTTTGAGGCTTCAACAGTTCGTCCTTCATTTGACCTTGCTTTTCCTGTGCAGAATTAATCATTTGAGAGCTGCAAACGTTGTGTTTTTCATGAGTCTTCTTAGTAACTTTGGCGTTTGTTTTGCCTTCATTTCTGTTCTAGTTCTAGTGAATACTGCTTAGTTTTTTGCACTTCTTCATCTCCTTATTAGATACACATGTTTTCTTTAAGTTTCTCTTCCTTATTTGTATGTTCTTTCTGAGGCTTGAATGTTTTGCAGTAATCTTTCTGTTTTTCCTCGTTCTTCATTTGACATTGCTTTTCCTGTGCAGAATTAATCATTTGAGAGCTGTAAACGTTGTGTTTTTTATGATTCTTCTTAGTAACTTTGGCGTTTGTTTTGCCTTCATTTCTGTTCTAATTCTAGTGAATACTGCTTAGTGTTTTGCATTTCTTCATCTCATTATTAGATACACATGTTTTCTTTAAGTTTCTCTTCCTTTTTTGTATGTTCTTTGTGAGGCTTGAACAGTTCGTCCTTCATTTGACCTTGCTTGTCCTGTGCAGAATTTCTCATTTGAGAGCTGCAAACGTTGTGCTTTTCATGAGTAACTTTGGCGTTTGTTTTGCCTTCATTTCTGTTCTAGTTCTAGTGAACACTGCTTAGTGTTCTGCATTTCTTCATCTCCTTATTAGATACAGCTGTTTTCGTTAAGTTTCTCTTCCTTTCTTTGTATGTTCTTTGTGAGGCTTGAACAGTTCGTCCTTCATTTGACCTTGCTTTTCCTGTGCAGAATTACTCATTTGAGAGCTGCAAACGTTGTGTTTTTCATGATTCTTCTTAGTAACTTTGGCGTTTGTTTTGCCTTCATTTCTGTTCTAGTTCTAGTGAAAACTGCTTAGTTTTCTGCATTTCTTCATCTCATTATTAAATACACATGTTTTCTTGAAGTTTCTCTTCCTTTTTTGTATGTTCTTTCTGAGGCTTGAACAGTTCGTCCTTCATTTGACCTTGCTTTTCCTGTGCAGAATTACTCATTTGAGAGCTGCAAACGTTGTGCTTTTCATGATTCTTCTTAGTAACTTTGGCGTTTGTTTTGCCTTCGTTTCTGTTCTAGTTCTAGTGAATACAGCTTAGTTTTTTGCATATCTTCATCTCATTATTAGATACACCTGTTTTCGTTAAGTTTCTCTTCAATTTTTTGTATGTTCTTTTTGAGGCTTGAACAGTTCGTCTTTCATTTGACATTGCTTGTCCTGTGCAGAATTACTCATTTGAGAGCTGCAAATGTTGTGTTTTTCATGAGTCTTCTTAGTAACTTTGGCGTTTGTTTTGCCTTCATTTCTGTTCTAATTCTAGTGAATACTGCTTAGTTTTTTGCATTTCTTCATCTCCTTATTAGATACACCTGTTTTCTATAAGTTTCTCTTCCTTTTTTGCATGTTTTTTTGAAGGATTGAATGTTTTGCAGTAATTTTTCTGTTTTTCTTCGTCCTTCATTTGACATTGCTTTTCCTGTGCAAAATTACTCATTTGAGAGCTGCAAATGTTGTGTTTTTCATGAGTCTTCTTAGTAACTTTGGCGTTTGTTTTGCCTTCATTTCTGTTCTAATTCTAGTGAATACTGCTTAGTGTTTTGCATTTCTTCATCTCATTATTAGATACACATGTTTTCTTTAAGTTTCTCTTCCTTTTTTGTATGTTCTTTGTGAGGCTTGAACAGTTCGTCCTTCATTTGACCTTGCTTTTCCGGTGCAGAATTTCTCATTTGAGAGCTGCAAACGTTGTGTTTTTCATGATTCTTCTTAGTAACTTTGGCGTTTGTTTTGCCTTCATTTCTGTTCTAGTTCTAGTGAATACTGCTTAGTTTTTTGTTATTTCTTCATCTCATTATTAGATACACATGTTTTCTTGAAGTTTCTCTTCCTTTTTTGTATGTCCTTCTTGAGGCTTGAACAGCTTTTCCTGTGCAGAATTACTCATTTGAGAGCTGCAAACGTTGTGCTTTTCATGAGTAACTTTGGCGTTTGTTTTGCCTTCATTTCTGTTCTAGTTCTAGTGAATACTGCTTAGTTTTTTGCATTTCTTCATCTCCTTATTAGATACACATGTTTTCTTGAAGTTTCTCTTCTTTTCTTTGTATGTTCTTTTTGAGGCTTGAACAGTTCGTCCTTCATTTGACCTTGCTTTTCCTGTGCAGAATTACTCATTTGAGAGCTGCAAACGTTGTGTTTTTCATGATTCTTCTTAGTAACTTTGGCGTTTGTTTTGCCTTCATTTCTGTTCTAGTTCTAGTGAAAACTGCTTAGTTTTCTGCATTTCTTCATCTCATTATTAAATACACCTGTTTTCGTGAGATTTCTCTTCCTTTTTTGTATGTTCTTTTTGAGGCTTGAACAGTTCGTCCTTCATTTGACATTGCTTTTCCTGTCAGAATTACTCATTTGAGAGCTGCAAACGTTGTGTTTTTCATGATTCTTCTTAGTAACTTTGGCGTTAGTTTTGCCTTCATTTCTGTTCTAATTCTAGTGAATTTTCAGAGCTGAAAATGTTTTTTTCTTTAAGAAACTTCTTTAAAGCTTGCTTCTTATACAAATGACCCGTATGAGTGCTGTAAATATTGTGTTCCTCATTAATCTAATTAGTCATTTTTGATTTTGTGTACCTTTGTTTCTTATCTAACATCTTGTGAATACTGCTTACTTTTGCATGTTATCATCCTCTTATATGATTCACCTGCGTTCTTCAAGTTTCTCATTCTTTCTTGAATGTTCTTTGCTGAATGTAGAACAGTGTTTTCATGTCTTTATTGATTCACCTGCGTTCTTCTATTTACACATTTCAGAGCTGAAAATGTTGTGTTCTTTAAGAAACTTTGTGAATACTGTTTAATTTTGAATGTTTTCATCTCATTATTTAATTCACCTGCATTCTTCTAGTTACACATTTCAGAGCTGAAAATGTTGTGTTCTTTAAGAAAGTTTGTGAATACTGTTTAATTTTGAATATTTTCATCTCATTATTTGATTCACGTGCGTTCTTCAAGTTTCTCATTCTTTCTTCAATGTTCTTTTCTGCAATTGGAACAATGTTTTCATCTCATTTTTTGATTCACCTTTGTTCTTCTAATTACTTATATCAGAGCTGAAAATGTTGTGTTCTTTAAGAAACTTTGTCAATACTGTTTAAATTTCAATGTTTTCATCTCATTATTTGATTCACCTGCATTCTTCTTGTTCACGTTTCAGAGCTGAAAATATTGTGTTCTTTAAGAAACTTTGTGAATACTGTTTAATTTCGAATGTTTTCATCTCATTATTTGATTCACGTGCGTTCTTCAAGTTTAACCTTCTTTCTTGAATGTTCTTTGCTGCAATTGGAACTATGTTTTCATTTCTTTATTTCTTTCACCTGTGTTCTTCTGTATACACATTTCAGAGCTGAAAATGTTGTGTTCTTTAAAAAACTTTGTGAACACTCATTAATTTTGCATGTTTTCATCTCATTATTTGATTCACCTGCGTTCTTCTAGTTACACATCTCAGAGTTGAAAATGTTGTTTTCTTTAAGAAACTTCTTTAAAGTTTGCTTCTTTAACAAAATAACCCATATCAGAACTGTAAATGTTGTGTTCCTCATGAATCTACTTATTCATTTTTGATTTAGTTTGCCTTTGTTTCTTATCTAACAACTTGTGAATACTGCTTAGTTTTGCATGTTTTCATCCTATTATTTGATTCACCTGCGTTCTTCAAGTTTTTCATTGTTTCTTGAAAGTTTTTTCCTGCAGGTAAATCCGTGTTTTCATCTCTTTATTTGATTCACCTGCGTTTTTCCAGTCACATTTTAGAGCTGAAAATGTTGAGTTCTTTAAGAAACTTTGTGAATACTGTTTAATTTTGAATGTTTTCATCTCATTATTTGATTCACCTGCGTTCTTCTAGTTACACATTTCAGATCTATAAATGTGTTCTTTAAGAAACTTTGTGAATACTGTTTAATTTTGAATGTTTTCATCTCATTATTTGATTCACGTGCGTTTTTCAAGTTTCTCATTCTTTCTTGAATGTTCTTTGCTGCAATTGGAACAATGTTTTCATTACGTTATTTGATTCACCTGTGCTGTTCTAATTACTCATTTTAGAGGTGAAAATGTTGTTTTCTTTAAGAAACTTTTTTAAAACTTGCTTCTTATACAAATGACACATATGAGTGCTGTAAATATTGTGTTCCTCATTAATCTAATTAGTCATTTTTGATTTTGTGTGCCTTTGTTTCTTATCTAACATCTTGTGAATACTGCTCACTTTTGCATGTTATGATCCTCTTATATGATTCACCTGCGTTCTTCAAGTTTCTCATTCTTTCTTGAAAGTTCTTTACTGCAGGAAGAACAGTGTTTTTATCTCTTTATTTGATTCATCTGCGTTTTTCCAGTCACATTTCTGAGCTGAAAATGTTGTGTTCTTTAAGAAACTTTGTGAATACTGTTTAATTTTGAACGTTTTCATCTCATTATTTGATTCACCTGCGTTCTTCTAGTTACACATTTTAGAGCTTAAAGTGTCGTGTTCTTTAAGAAACTTTGTGAATACTGTTTAATTTTGAATGTTTTTATCTCATTATTTGATTCACCTGCGTTCCTCTAGTTTCTCTTTCTTTCTTGAATGTTCTTTGCTGCAATTGCAACAATGTTTTCATCTCGTTATTTGATTCACCTGCGTTCTTCTAATTACATATTTCAGAGCTGAAAATGTTGTGTTCTTTAAGAAAATTTGTGAATACTGTTTAATTTTGAATGTTTTCATCTCATTATTTGATTCAGCTGCATTCTTTAAGTTACACATTTCAGAGCTGAAAATGTTGTGTTCTTTAAGAAACTTTGTGAATACTTTTTAATTTTGCATGTTTTCATCTCATTATTTGATTCACCTGCGTTCTTCTAGTTACACATCTCAGAGCTGAAAATGTTGTTTTCTTTAAGAAACTTCTTTAAAGTTTGCTTCTTTAACAAAATGACCCATATCAGAACTGTAAATGTTGTGATCCTCATGAATCTAATTATTCATTTTTGATTTTGTTTCCCTTTGTTTCTTATCTAACAACTTGTGAATACTGCTTAGTTTTGCATGTTTTTATCCTATTATTTGATTCACCTGCGTTCTTCAAATTTCTCATTTTTTCTTGAAAGTTCTTTCCTGCAGGTAAATCAGTGTTTTCATCTTTTTATTTGATTCACCTGCGTTTTTCCAGTCACATTTTAGAGCTAAAATGTTGTGTTCTTTAAGAAACTTTGTGAATACTGTTTAATTTTGAATGTTTTCATCTCATTATTTGATTCACGTGCGTTCTTCAATTTATCCTTCTTTCTTGAATGTTCTTTGCTGCAATTGGAACAATGTTTTCATGACTTTATTTGATTCACTGGCATTCTTCTATTTACACATTTCAAAGCTTAAAGTGTTGTGTTCTTTAAGAAACTTTGTGAATACTGTTTAATTTTCAATGTTTTCATCTCATTATTTGATTCACGTGCGTTCTTCAAGTTTCTCATTTTTTCTTGAATGTTCTTTTCTGCAATTGGAACAATGTTTTCATCACATTATTTGATTCACCTGCGTTGTTTTAATTGTTCATTTCAGAGCTGAAAATGTTGTTTCTTTAAGAAACTTCTTTAAAGTTTGCTTCATATACAAAATTAACCATATTATTCCTGGAAATGTTGTGTTCCTCATGGATCTAATTATTCATTTTTGATTTTGTGTGTTTTTGTTTCTATTCTAACAATATGTGAATAGTGCTTAGTTTTGCATGTATTTAAGTCATTATTTGATTCATGTGCGTTCTTTAAGTTTCTCATTGTTTCTTGAAAGTTTTTTGGTGCAGGTAGATCAGTGTTTTCATCTCTTTATTTGATTCACCTGCGTTCTTCCAGTCACATTCTAGAGCAGAAAATGTTGTGTTCTTTAAGAAACTTTGTAAATACTGTTTAATTTTGAATATTTTCATTGCATTATTTGATTCACCTGAGTTCTTCAAGTTTCTCATTCTTTCTTGAATGTTCTTTGCTGCAATTGGAACAATGTTTTTCTCTCGTTATTTGATTCACCTGTATTCTTCTATTACTCATTTCAGAGCTGAAAATGTTGTTTCTTTAAGAAACTTTTTTAAAGTTTGCTTCTTATAGAAATGACCCATATGAGTGCTATTAATGTTGTGTTCCTGATGAATCTAAACATTCATTTTTGATTTTGTGTGTCTTTGTTTCTATTCTAACAATTTGTGAATAGCGCTTAGTTTTTCATGTGTTCATCTCATTATTTGATTCACGTGCGTTCTTCAAGTTTCTCATTGTTTCTTGAAAGTTCTTTGGTACAGGTAGATCAGTGTTTTCATCTTTTTATTTGATTCACCTGCGTTCTTCCAGTCACATTTTAGAGCTGAAAATGTTGTATTCTTTAAGAAACTTTTTAAAAGTTTGCTTCATAAACAAAACGACCCATATCAGAGCTGTAAATATTGTGTTCCTCATGAATTTAATTATTCATTTTTGATATTGTGTGCTTTGTTTCCTATCTAACAATGTGTGAGTACTGCTTAGTTTTGCATGTTTTCATTTCATTGTTTGATTCACCTGCATTCTTCAAGTTTCTCATTCTTTCCTGAATGTTCTTTGCAGCAGGTGGAACACTGTTTTCATGTCTTTATTTGATTCACCTGCGTTCTTCTAGTTATACTTTTCAAAGCTGAAAATGTGTTCTTTAAGAAACTTTGTGAATACTGTTTAATTTTGAATGTTTTCATCTCATTATTTAATACACCTGCATTCTTCTAATTACTCATTTCAGAGCTGAAAATGTTGTTTTCTTTAAGAAACTTCTTTAAAGCTTGCTTCTTATACAAATGACCAATATGAGTGCTGTAAATATTGTGTTCCTCATTAATCTAATTAGTCATTTTTGATTTTGTGTGCCTTTGTTTCTTATCTAACATCTTGTGAATACTGCTCACTTTTGCATGTTATGATCCTCTTATATGATTCACCTGCGTTCTTCAAGTTTCTCATTCTTTCTTGAAAGTTCTTTACTGCAGGAAGAACAGTGTTTTCATCTCTTTATTTGATTCATCTGCGTTTTTCCAGTCACATTTCTGAGCTGAAAATGTTGTGTTCTTTAAGAAACTTTGTGAATACTGTTTAATTTTGAATGTATTCATCGCATTATTTGATTCACCTGCGTTCTTCTATTTACACATTTCAGAGCTTAAAGTGTTGTGTTCTTTAAGAAACTTTGTGAATACTGTTAAATTTTCAATGTTTTCATCTCATTATTTGATTCACGTGCGTTCTTCAAGTTTCTCATTCTTTCTTGAATGTTCTTTTCTGCAATTGGAACAATGTTTTCATCACGTTATTTGATTCACCTGCGTTGTTTTAATTATTCATTTCAGAGCTGAAAATGTTGTTTCTTTAAGAAACTTCTTTAAAGTTTGCTTCATATACAAAATTAACCATATTATTGCTGGAAATGTTGTGTTCCTCATGAATCTAATTATTCATTTTTGATTTTGTGTGTTTTTGTTTCTATTCTAATAATTTGTGAATAGTGCTTAGTTTTGCATGTTTTTAACTCATTATTTTATTCACGTGCATTCTTTAAGTTTCTCATTGTTTCTTGAAAGTTCTTTGGTGCAGTTAGATCAGTGTTTTCATCTCTTTATTTGATTCACCTGCGTTCTTCCAGTCACATTTTAGAGCAGAAAATGTTGTGTTCTTTAAGAAACTTTGTGAATACTGTTTAATTTTGAATATTTTCATTGCATTATTTGATTCACATGAGTTCTTCAAGTTTCTCATTCTTTCTTGAATGTTCTTTGCTGCAATTGGAACAATGTTTTCCTCTCGTTATTTGATTCACCTGTATTCTTCTATTACTCATTTCAGAGCTGAAAATGTTGTTTTCTTTAAGAAACTTCTTTAAAGTTTGCTTCTTAAATAAAACGACCCATATCAGAGCTGTAAATATTGTGTTCCTCATGAATTTAATTATTCATTTTTGATTTTGTGTGTCTTTGTTTCTTATCTAACTATGAGTGAGTACTGCTTAGTTTTGCATGTTTTCATCTCATTGTTTGATTCACCTGTGTTCTTCAAGTTTCTCATTCTTTCTTGAATGTTCTTTGCTGCAGGTGAAACACTGTTTTCATGTCTTTATTTGATTCACCTTCGTTCTTCTATTTAAACATTTCAGAGCTGAAAATGTTGTGTTCTTTAAAAAACTTTCTGAATACTGCTTAATTTTGAATGTTTTCATCTCATTATTTGATTCACGTGCGTTCTTCAAGTTTCTCATTCTTTCTTGAATATTCTTTGCTGCAATTGGAACAATGTTTTCATCACGTTATTTGATTCACCTGCGTTGTTCCAATTACTCATTTCAGAGCTGAAAATGCTGTTTTCTTTAAGAAACTTCTTTACAGTTTGCTTCTTATACAAATGACCCATATGAGTGCTGTAAATGTTGTGTTCCTCATGAATCTAATTATTCATTTTTGATTTTATATGCCTTTGTTTCTTATCTTACATCTTGTGAATACTGCTTAGTTTTGCATGTTTTCATCCTAATATTTGATTCACCTGCATTCTTCAAGTTTCTCATTCTTTCGAAAGTTCTTTGCTGCAGGTAGAACAGTGTTTTCATCTCTTTATTTGATTCATCTGCGTTCTTCCAGTCACATTTCAGAGCTGAAAATGTTGTGTTCTTTAAGAAACTTTGTTTATACTGTTTAATTTTGAATGATTTCATCTCATTATTTGATTCACCTGCGTTCTTCAAGTTTCTCATTCTTTGTTGAATGTTCTTTGCTGCAAGTGGAACAATGTGTTCATGTCGTTATTTGATTCACCTGCGTTCTTCTAGTTACACATTTCAGAGCTGAAAATGTGTTCTTTAAGAAACTTTGTGAATACTTTTTAATTTTGCATGTTTTCATCTCATTATTTGATTCACCTGCGTTCTTCTATTTACACATTTCAGAGCTGAAAGTGTTGTGTTCTTTTAGAAACTTTGTGATTACTGTTTAATTTTCAATGTTTTCATCTCATTATTTGATTCACGTGCGTTCTTCAAGTTTCTCATTTATTTTTGAATGTTCTTTGCTGCAATTGGAACAATGTTTTCATGTCTTTATTTGATTCACCTGCGTTCTTTTAGTTACACATTTCAGAGCTGAATATGTTGTGTTCTTTAAGAAACTTTGTGAATACTGTTTAGTTTTGAATGTTTTCATCTCATTATTTGATTCACCTGCGTTCTTCTAGTTACAAATTTCAGAGCTGAAAATGTTGTTTTCTTTAAGAAACTTTTTGAATACTGTTTAATTTTGCATGTTTTCATTTCATTATTTGATTCACCTGTATTCTTCTAGTTACACATTTCAGAGCTGAAAATGTTGTTTTCCATAAGAAACTTCTTTAAAGTTTGCTTCTTAAACAAAATGACACATATCAGAACTGTAAATGTTGTGTTCTTCATGAATCTAATTATTTATTTTTGATTTTGTTTGCCTTTTTTTCTTATCTAAAAATTTGTGAATACTGCTTAGTTTTGCATGTTTTCATCCTATTATTTGATTCACCTGCGTTCTTCAAGATTCTCATTGTTTCTTGAAAGTTCTTTGGTGCAGGTAGATCAGTGTTTTCATCTCTTTATTTGATTCACCTGCGTTTTTCCAGTCACATTTTAGATCAGAAAATGTTGTGTTCCTTAAGAAACTTTGTGAATACTATTTAATTTTGAATGTTTTCATCTCATGTTTGTTGACCTGCGTTCTTCTATTTACACATTTCAGACCTGTAAGTGTTGTGTTCTTTAAGAAACTTTGTGAATACTGTTTAATTTTCAATGTTTTCATCTCATTATTTGATTCACGTGCGTTCTTCAAGTGTCTCATTCTTTCTTGAACGTTCTTTGCTGCAATTATACAATGTTTTCATCACGTTATTTGATTCACCTGCCTTGTTCTAATTACTCATTTCAGAGTTGAAAATGTTCTTTCTTTAAGAAACTTCTTTAAAGTTTGCTTCTTATGCAAATGACCCATATGAGTGCTGTAAATGTCGTGTTCCTCATGAATCTAATTATTCATTTTTTATTTTGTGTGTCTTTGTTTCTATTCTAACAATTTGTGAATAGTGCTTAGTATTGCATGTTTTCATCTCATTATTTGATTCACGTGCGTTCTTCAGGTTTCTCTTTCTTTCTTGAATGTTCTTTAATTCAGGTGGAACAGTGTTTTCATCTCTTTACATGATTCACGTGTGTTCTCCTAGTTACACTTTTCAGAGCTGAACATGTTGTGTTCTTTAAGAAAATTCTTTAACGTTTGCTTCTTAAACAAAATGACCCATATCAGAGCTGTAAATGTTGTGTTCCTCATGAATCTAATTATTCATTTTTGATTTTGTGTGCCTTTGTTTCTTATCTAACAATGTGTGAATACTGCTTAGTTTTGCATGTTTTCATTTCATTGTTTGATTCACCAGCATTCTTCAAGTTTCTAATTCTTTCTTGAATGTTCTTTGCTGCAATTGGAACAATGTTTTCATCTCTTTATTTGATTAACCTGCATTCTTCTAGTTACACATTTCAGAGCTGAAAGTGTTGTGTTCTTTAAGAAACTTTGTGAATACTGTTTAATTTTGCATGTTTTCATTTCATTATTTGATTCACCTGCGTTCTTCTAGTTACACATTTCAGAGCTGAAAATGTTGTTTTCTTTAAGAAACTTCTTAAAGTTTGCTTCTTAAACCAAATTACCCATATCAGAACTGTAAATGTTATGTTCCTCATGAATCTATTTATTCATTTTTGATTTTGTTTGCCTTTGTTTCTTATCTAACAATTTGTGAATACTGCTTAGTTTTGCATGTTTTCATCCTATTATTTGACTCACCTGCGTTCTTCAAGTTTCTCATTGTTTCTTGAAAGTTCTTTGGTGCAGATTGATCAGTGTTTTCATCTCTTTTTTTGATTCACCTGCGTTCTTCGAGTCACATTTTAGAGCAGAAAATGTTGTGTTCTTTAAGAAATTTTGTTAATACTGTTTAATTTTGAATATTTTCATTGCATTATTTGATTCACCTGAGTTCTTCAAGTTTCTCATTCTTTCTTGAATGTTCTTTGCTGAAATTGGAACAATGTTTTCATCTCGTTATTTGATTCACCTGCGTTCTTCTAATTACTCATTTCAGAGCTGAAAATGTTGTTTTCTTTAAGAAACTTCTTTAAAGTTTGCTTCTTTAACAAAACGACCAACATCAGAGCTGTTAATATTGTGTTTTTCATGAATCTAATTATTCATTTTTGATTTTGTGTGCCTTTGTTTCTTATCTAACAATGTGTGAGTACTGCTTAGTTTTGCATGTTTTCATCTCATTGTTTGATTCACCTGAGGTTCTTCAAGTTTCTCATTTTTCTTGAACGGTCTTTGCTGCAGTTGGAACAGTGTTTTCATGCCTTTTTTGATTCACCTGCGTTCTTCTGGTTACACATTTCAGAGCTGAAAATGTTGTGTTTTATAAGAAACATTGTGAATACTGCTTAATTTTGAATGTTTTCATCGCATTATTTGATTCACCTGCGTTCTTCTAGTTACACATTTCAGAGCTGAATTTGTTGTGTTCTTTACGAAACTTTGTGAATACTGTTTAATTTTGAATGTTTTCATCTCATTATTAGATTCACGTGCATTCTTCAAGTGTCTCATTCTGTCTTGAATGTTCTTTGCTGCAATTGTAACAATGTTCTCATCTCGTTATTTGATTCACCTACGTTCTTCTAATTACACATTTCAGAGCTGAAAAAGTTGTGTTCTTTAAGAAACTTCTTTAAAGTTTGCTTCTTATACAAAATGACCCATATGAGTGCTGTAAATATTGTGCTCCTCATGAATCTAGTTATTAATTTTTGATATTGTTTGTCTTTGTTTCTATTCTAACAATTTGTGAATAGTGCTTTATTTTGCATTTTTTCATCTCATTGTTTGATTCACCTGCGTTTTTCAAGTTTCTCATTCTTTCTGGAAGTTCTTTGCTGTAATTGGAACAATGTTTTCATCTCGTTATTTGATTTACCTGCGTTCTTCTATTTACACATTTCAGAGCTGAAAATGTTGTGTTCTTTAAGAAACTTTGTGAATACTACTTAATTTTGAATGTTTTCATCTCATTATTTGATTCAACCTGCGTTCTTCTAGTTACACATTTCAGAGCTGAAAGTGTTGTGTTCTTTACCAAACTTTGTGAATACTGTTTAATTTTGAATGTTTTTATCTCATTATTTGATTCACGTGCGTTCTTCAAGTTTCTCATTCTTTCTTGAATGTTCTTTGCTGCATGTGGAACAGTGTTTTCATGTCTTTATTTGATTCACCTGCGTTCTTCTGGTTACACATTTCAGAGCTGAAAATGTTGTGTTCTTTAAGAAACTTTGTGAATACTGTTTAGTTTTGAATGTTTTCATCTCATTATTTGATTCACCTGCGTTCTTCTAGTTACACATTTCAGAGCTGAAATTGTGGTGTTATTTACGAAACTTTGTGAATACTGTTTAATTTTGAATGTTTTCATCTCATTATTTGATTCTCGTGCATTCTTCAAGTGTCTCATTCTGTCTTGAATGTTCTTTGCTGCAATTGGAACAATGTTCTCATCTCGTTATTTGATTCACCTGCGTTCTTCTAATTACTCATTTCAGAGCTGTAAATGTTGTTTTCTTTAAGAAACTTATTTAGGGGCCGGAGAGATAGCATGGAGATAAGGCGTTTGCCTTTCATGCAGAAGGTCATCGGTTCGAATCCCGGCGTCCCATATGGTCCCCCGTGCCTGCCGGGAGCAATTTCTGAGCATGGAGCCAGGAGTGGCCCCTGAGCACTGCCGGGTGTGACCAAAAAACCACAAAAAAAAAAAAAAAAAAGAAACTTATTTAAAGTTTGCTTCTTAAACAAAATGACTCATATCAGAGCTGTAAATGTTGTGTTCCTCATGAATCTAATTATTCATTTTTATTTCGTGTGCCTTTGTTTCTTATCTAACAATGTGTGAGTACTGCTTAGTTTTGCATGTTTTCATCTCATTGTTTGATTCACCTGCGTTCTTCAAGTTTCTCATTCTTTCTTGAATGTTCTTTGCTGCAATTGGAATAATGTTTTCATCTCTTTATATGATTCACCTGCGTTCTTCTAGTTACAAATTTCAGAGCTGAAAATGTTGTGTTTTTTAAGAAACTTTGTGAATACTGTTTAATTTTGCATGTTTTCATTTCATTATTTGATTCACCAGTATTCTTCTAGTTACACATTTCAGAGCTGAAAATGTTGTTTTCTATAAGAAACTTCTTTAAAGTTTGCTTCTTAAACAAAATGACCTATATCAGAACTGTAAATGTTGTGTTCCTCATGAATCTAGTTCTTCATTTTTGATTTTGTGTTTCTTTGTTTCTTATCTAACAATGTGTGAATACTGCTTAGTTTTGCATGTTTTCATCCTATTATTTGATTCACCTGCGTTCTTCAAGTTTCTCATTCTTTCTTGAAAGTTCTTTGGTGCAGGTAGATCAGTGTTTTCATCTGTTTATTTGATTCACCTGCGTATTTCCAGTCATATTTTAGAGCTGAATATGTTGTGTTTTTTAAGAAACTGTGTGAATACTACTTAATTTTGAATGTTTTCATCTCATTATTTGATTCACCTGCGTTCTTCTAGTTACACATTTCAGAGCTGAAAATGTTGTGTTCTTTACGAAACTTTGTGAATACTGTTTAATTTTGAATGTTTTCATCTCATTATTTGATTCACGTGCGTTCTTCCAGT
This sequence comes from Suncus etruscus, assembly GCF_024139225.1. Classification (NCBI taxonomy): domain Eukaryota; kingdom Metazoa; phylum Chordata; class Mammalia; order Eulipotyphla; family Soricidae; genus Suncus; species Suncus etruscus. Next base: position 4,663,169 of record NC_064859.1, read on the forward strand.
TTCTCATTCTTTCCTGAATGATCTTTGCTGCATTTGGAACAATGTTTTCATCTTGTTATTTCATTCACCTGCGTTCTTCTAATTACACATTTCAGAGCTGAAAATGTTGTTTTCTTTAAGAAACTTCTTGAAAGTTTGCTTCTTAAACAAAATGACCCATACGAGTGCTGTAAATATTGTGTTCCTCATGAATCTAATTATTCATTTTTGATTTTGTGTGTCTTTATTTCTATTTTAACAATTTGTGAATAGTGCTTAGTTTTGCATGTTTTCATCTCATTGTTTGATTCACCTTCGCTCTTCAAGTTTCTCATTCTTTCTTGAATGTTCTTTGCTGCATTTGGAACAATGTTTTCATCTCTTTACATGATTCTCCTGTGTTCTTCTAGTTAAACATTTCAGAGCTGAACATGTTGTGTTCTTTAAGAAACTTTATAAATACTGTTTAATATTGAATGTTTTCATCTCATTATTGGATTCACCTGCGTTCTTCTACTTACAAATTTTGGAGCTGAAAATGTTGTGTTCTTTAAGAAACTGTGTGAATACTGTTTAATTTTGAATGTATTCATCTCATTATTTGATTCATCTGCGTTTTTCTAGTTACACATTTCAGAGCTGAAAGTGTTGTGTTCTTTAAGAAACTTTGTGAATACTGTTTAATTTTGCATGTTTTCATTTCATTATTTGATTCACCTGCGTTCTTCTAGTTACACATTTCAGAGCTGAAAATGTTGTTTTCTTTAAGAAACTTCTTAAAGTTTGCTTCTTAAACCAAATTACCCATATCAGAACTGTAAATATTGTGTTCCTTATGAATCTATTTATTCATTTTTGATTTTGTTTGCCTTTGTTTCTTATCTAACAATTTGTGAATACTGCTTAGTTTTGCATGTTTTCATCCTATTATTTGACTCATCTGCGTTCTTCAAGTTTCTCATTGTTTCTTGAAAGTTCTTTGGTGCAGATTGATCAGTGTTTTCATCTCTTTTTTTGATTCACCTGCGTTCTTCGAGTCACATTTTAGAGCAGAAAATGTTGTGTTCTTTAAGAAATTTTATGAATACTGTTTAATTTTGAATATATTCGTTGCATTATTTGATTCACCTGAGTTCTTCAAGTTTCTCATTCTTTCTTGAATGTTCTTTGCTGAAATTGGAACAATGTTTTCATCTCGTTATTTGATTCACCTGCGTTCTTCTAATTACTCATTTCAGAGCTGAAAATGTTGTTTTCTTTAAGAAACTTCTTTAAAGTTTGCTTCTTTAACAAAACGACCAACATCAGAGCTGTTAATATTGTGTTTTTCATGAATCTAATTATTCATTTTTGATTTTGTGTGCCTTTGTTTCTTATCTAACAATGTGTGAGTACTGCTTAGTTTTGCATGATTTCATCTCATTGTTTGATTCACCTGAGGTTCTTCAAGTTTCTCATTTTTCTTGAACGGTCTTTGCTGCAGTTGGAACAGTGTTTTCATGCCTTTTTTGATTCACCTGCGTGAATGATCTTTGCTGCAATTGGAACAATGTTTTCATCTTGTTATTTGATTCACCTGTGTTCTTATAGTTACTCATTTAAGAGCTGAAAATGTTGTGTTCTATAAAAAACTTCTTTAAAGTTTGCTTTTTCAAAAAAGTTTCTTTTTCTTTCTTCAATATTCTTTGCTGCAATTGGAACAATGTTTTCATCTCGTTATTTGATTCAGCTGCGTCGTTCTAATTACTCATTTTAGAGCTAAAATGTTGTCTTTTCTTTAAGAAACTTTGTGAATACTGTTCAATTTTGAATGTTTTCATCTCATTATTTGATTCACGTGCGTTCTTCAAGTTTATCCTTCTTTATTGAATGTTCTTTGCTGCAATTGGAACAATGTTTTCATCTTGTTATTTGATTCACCTTCGTTCTTCTAGTTACACATTTCAGAGTTGAAAATGTTGTGTACTGGGGCCGGGCGGTGGCGCTGGAGGTAAGGTGCCTGCCTTGCCTGCGCTAACCTAGGACGGACCGCGGTTCGATCCCCCGGCGTCCCATATGGTCCCCCAAGAAGCCAGGAGCAACTTCTGAGCGCATAGCCAGGAGTAACCCCTGAGCCTCACAGGGTGTGGCCCAAAAACCAAAAAAAAAAAAAAGAAAGAAAATGTTGTGTACTTTAAGAAACTTTGTGAATACTGTTCAATTTTGAATGTATTCATCTCATTATTTGATTCACTTGCGTTTTTCTAGTTACACATTTCAGAGCTGAAAATGTTGTGTTCTTTAAGAAACTTTGTGAATACTGATTCGAAAGCTACCCAGGGAGCCAGTGAGTGAGTGAGAAATGGCTGCATGTGGGGGTTTCCAGGCAGAGTGCTGATTGCTCTACCTGCAGACTGGGAAGCGAACCCCAAAGAAATTACATTCGGAAGCTACCCAGCGAGCCAGTGAGTGAGTGAGAAATGGCTGCAGGTGGGGGTTTCCAGGCAGAGTGCTGACTGCTCTACCTGCAGAATCTCCACCGGGCTGTGCTTCTTCTGAGGAACTGAGCACCGGAAGGGAGCCCTGTCCTACCCTTCTCTGTCTTTCCTTAACTCTGGAAGCTCTCCTCAGAGCCCTGGGAAGCTAACCCCAAAGAAACTACATTCGGAAGCTACCCAGCTATCCAGTGAGTGAGGGAGAAATGGCTCAGGTGGGGGTTTCCAGGCAGAGTGCTGATTGCTCTACCTGTAGACTCTACACCGGGCTGTGCTTCTTCTGAGGAAACTGAGCACCGGAAGGGAGCCCTGTCCTACTCTTCTCTGTCTTTTCTGAACTCTGGAAGCTCTCCTCAGAGCCTGGGGAAGCTAACTCCAAAGAAACTACATTCGGGAGCTACCCAGCGAGCCAGTGAGTGATTGAGAAATGGCTGCAGGTGGGGGTTTCCAGGCAGAGTGCTGATTGCTCTACCTGCAGAGTCTCCACCGGGCTGTGCTTCTTCTGAGGAACTGAGCACCAGAAGGGAGCCCTGTCCTACGCTTCTCTGTCTTTCCTGAACTCTGGAAGCTCTCCTCAGAGCCCTGGGAAGCGAACCCCAAAGAATCTACATTTGGAAGCTACCCAGCGAACCAGAAACTGAGCAACTGAAGGGAGCCCTGTCCTACTCTTCTCTGTCTTTCCTGAACTCTGGAAGCTCTCCTCAGAGCCCTGGGAAGCGAACCCCAAAGAAACTACATTCGGGAGCTACCCAGCGAGCCAGTGAGTGAGTAAGAAATGGCTGGATGTGGGGGTCTCCAGGCAGAGTGCTGATTGCTCTACCTGCAGAGTCTCCACCAGGCTGTGCTTCTTCTGAAGAAACTGAGCACCGGAAGGGAGCCCTGTCCTACCCTTCTCTGTCTTTCCTGAACTCTGGAAGCTCTCCTCAGAGCCCTGGGAAGCGAACCCCAAAGCAACTACATTCGGAATATACCCAGCGAGCCAGTGACTCTCCTCAGAGTCCTGGGAAGTGAACCCCAAAAATACAGCATTCTGAAGCTGCCCAGCGAGCGAGTGAAAACTACGCCTGACCAGTGGGGCCCGACTGTGAAAAACTGTGAGTGCTGCCTGTGTGTGTCTCTCTGCTATCCTGTTGCGTAAACTTCCTGAGAGTGGGCTGAAAAGAGGCTCCAGAAGGCACTTAGCTCCACTTCGCTACACAGCCGTGCGCTCTTTCTAAAAAAAGAACACCATCACAAGAAGAAAAAAACCACACTAAGAACTGTACTGGATCACAGAAGCAAGAATTTCTCTCCAGACTGTCTTCTCTGCTGCGTGCTTGGGCCTAAGATTTGATCCTGTGTGAGGCTTCATCCACGGAGGACTCCCCTACCTTGGAGGCAAGTCGTCCCATCCAGAAAGGGCGGAGCCAGAGAAGTGTGTTGCCTGCATCATATAACCAATGAATACCACCACAACACGTAGAAAAACCCACAATACAAGTGTGACAATGGGGAAACAACGCAGGCCAGCATCAGACATAGAGAATAAAGATGACAATTCTGATGACCAGTTAACGACCAACCAACTAATCAATCTCTCAGATAAGGACTTTAGAGTAGCAATATGGAATATACTCAAAGAACTCAAAGAAACCATAAATAGAATAGAACAGAACACTAATAAAAATCAAGAAAATATGAAGACAGAAATCACAAAACTCCAAACTGAAATAACATGTCAAATAACAGGCCTGAAAAAATCAGTAAACGAAGTGAATGACAAAATGGATAAGCTCTGGGACAGGGTATCAGAAGCTGAGAATAGACTTGGTGCTGTGGAAGATGAGATACATAACAATTCCATACAACAGGAGATATTGGAAAAAAACTTAAAACAAATGAACAGACAATGGAAAAATTAGTCTAAGAACGGGAACAGATGAAAATAGAGGTCTATGATAAGATCAACAGAAACAACTTAAGAATCATTGGAGTCCCAGAGACCCAGGAAGAAAATTTCCAGGAAGAATCAACGGTCAAGAACATCATTAAAGAGAAACTCCCAGAGCTAAAGAATATATGTGATCAAATCCTGCATGCTCGAAGAGTACCAACCAAAAGAGACCCCAGAATAACCACCCCAAGACACATCCTAGTCACAATGACAAATCCCACAGATAGAGACAGAATTCTGAAAACAGCAAGATCAAAAGGGGAAATTACATTCAAGCAAGCATCCTTGAGATTTACAGCAGACCTGTCACCAGAAACACTAAATGCCAGAAAGCAGTGGTGGGATATTGTGACAAGACTGAATGAAATGAATGCTTCACCTAGAATACTGTACCCAGCAAAACTCACTTTCCGGTTTGACGGAAGAATACATGGTTTCACAGACAAAAAACAGCTCAGAAACTTTACAGACTCAAAACCAGTCTTAAGAGAAAAACTGAAAGACCTAATCTAAGACAAGACTGACCAAAAGACACACCAAATTTCGATATAAAGATGGCATTAAATTCCAGGACAATTCTTTCTCTCAACATCAATGGACTAAATGCACCAGTTAAGAGACACAGAGTGGCTAAATGGATCAAAAAACTCAATCCCACCTTCTGCTGCCTACAAGAAACGCACCTGAATAGTCAGAACAAACATAGACTCAAAATAAAAGGCTGGAGAAAAGTTATCCAAGCAAACAACACCCAAAAAAAGCTGGAGTGGCCATACTAATATCAGATAATGCAAACTTTATACTCAGGAAGGTTGTAAGGGACAAAGATGGATATTTTATATTAATCAAGGGGTATGTAGAGCAGGAAGAAATAACTCTCCTAAACATATATGCACCAAATGAGGGGCCAGCAAAATATTTAAAACAACTGTTGACAAATCTGAAAAACAATATCAATAACAACACAATAATTGTGGGGGACCTCAACACTGCTTTGTCAACACTGGATAGGTCAACCAGACTGAAACCCAACAAGAATATACTAGACCTGAGGAGAGAAATGGAAGAAAGAGGCCTAGTGGATATATATATAGGACACTCCATCCCCAGAAACCTGGATACACATTCTTCTCCAATGTACATGAGACATTCTCCAGGATAGACTACATACTGGCACATAAAACATACCTCCATAATATCAAGAGGATAGAAATTTTGCAGACTACCTTCGCTGACCACAAGGCTCTGAAATTATTTGTGAATTCCAAAGAGACTCAGAAGAAAAACTTTAACACCTGGAAGTTAAACAGCCTCATACTCAATAACCAGTGGGTCCGAGATGACATCAAGAAGGAAATCAAAAGGTTCCTGGAAACAAATGACAATAAAGACACAAACTATCAGAACTTATGGGACACAGCAAAAGCAGTACTGAGAGGAAAATTTATAGCTTTGCAAGCACACATCAGGAAGGAAGAAGGAGCTTACCTGAGTAGCTTAATGACACAGCTAATAGAACTAGAAAGTACTCAACAAAAGGACCCAAAAATAGGAAGACAGAAGGAAATAACAAAGCTGAGAGCAGAAATCAACGAAGTGGAAACCAAAAAAACAATCCGAAAGATCAACGAAAGCAGAAGTTGATTCTTCGAAAAAATAAACAAGATTGATAGACCGCTGGCAAACCTAACAAAGAAAGAGAGAGAGAGAAACTTGATAACTCGTATTAGGAATGAAAAAGGAGAGATCACTACTGATATGACAGAGATTCAAAGGGTAATCAGAAACTACTTTGAAAAACTCTATACCAATAAAAATGAGAACCTGGAAGAAATGGATAAATTCTTGGACTCTTATAATCTTCCACGGTTGAAAGAAGAGGATGTAGCATATCTAAACACCCCCATCACCATTGATGAAATAAAAATGGTAATCAAAAGTCTGCCCAAAAACAAAAGCCCAGGCCCAGATGGATTCACTAATGAATTCTATCAAACTTTTCAAGAGGAACTACTACCAATAGACTCTTTCATGAAATTGAACAAGTGGAAACACTCCCAAATAGCTTTTATGAAGCCAACATCACCTTGATACCTAAACCAGACAGAGATGCTACGAAAAAAGAAAATTACAGACCAATATCGCTGATGAATGCAGATGCAAAGATCCTCAACAAAATCCTAGCAAATAGGATTCAATACCTCATTAAGAAGATCATCCACTACGATCAAGTAGGTTTCATCCCAGGAATGCAAGGATGGTTTAACATTCGTAAATCTATCAACATAATACAAAACATCAACAACAAGAAAAATAAAAACCACATGATTATATCAATAGATGCAGAGAAAGCATTTGACAAGGTCCAACACCCATTCTTGATCAAAACTCTCAGCAAGATGGGAATGGAAGGAACCTTTCTCAATATAGTTAAGGCCATCTACCACAAGCAGGTGGCAAATATTATACTCAATGGAGAAAAACTAAAAGCCTTCCCTCTAAATTCTGGCACAAGACAAGGCTGTCCTCTCTCACCACTCCTATTCAACATAGCACTGGAAGTACTTGCTATAGCGATTAGGCAAGAAAAAGATATCAAGGGAATCCAGATAAGAAAGGAAGAATTCAAGCTCTCACTGTTTGCAGATGACATGATGCTCTACTTAAAAAACCCTAAAAACTCTACCAAAAAGCTTCTAGAAACAATAGACTCATATAGCAAGGTGGCAGGCTACAAAATTAACACACAAAAATCAATGGACTTTCTATACACCAATAGTAATAAGGAAGAAATAGACATTAAGAAAACAACCCCATTCACAATAGTGCCACACAAACTCAAATATCTTGGAATCAACTTGACTAAAAATGTGAAAGACCTATACAAAGAAAACTATAAAACTCTGCTCCAAGAAATAAGAGAGGACACGCGGAAATGGAAACACACACCCTGCTCATGGATTGGCAGGATTAACATCATCAAAATGGCAATACTCCCCAAGGCGTTATACAGATTCAACGCTATCCCTCTAAAGATACCTATGACATTCTTCAAAGAGGTAGATCAGGCACTTTTGAAATTTGTTTGGAACAATAAACACCCTAGAATAGCTAAAGCAATCATTGGGAAAAAGAATATGGGAGGAATTACTTTCCCCAACTTTAAACTTTACTACAAAGCAATAGTTATCAAAACAGCATAGTATTGGAATAAGGACAGACCCTCAGATCAGTGGAATAGGCTTGAATTCTCAGAAAATGTTCCCCAGACATAGAATCACCTAATTTTTGATAAAGGAGCAGGAAATCCTAAATGGGGCAAGGAAAGCCTCTTCAACAAGTGGTGTTGGCACAACTGGCTAGCCACTTGCAAAAAATTGAACTTAGACCCCCAGCTAACATCATGTACGAAGGTAAATTCCAAATGGATTAAAGACCTCGATATCCGACCCCAAACCATAAGATATATAGAACAACACATAGGCAAAACTCTCCAGGACATTGAGACTTCAGGCATCTTCAAGGAGGAAACTGCACTCTCCAAGCAAGTGAAAACAGAGATTAACAGATGGGAATATATTAAGTTGAGAAGCTTCTGCAACTCAAAGGAAATAGTGCCCAGGATTCAAGAGCCACCCACTGAGTGGGAGAATCTATTCACCCAATACCCATCAGACAAAGGGCTAATCTCCAAAATATACAAGGCACTGACAGAAATTTACAAGAAAAAAACATCTAATCCCATCAAAAAATGGGGAGAAAAAATGAACAGACACTTTGACAAAGAAGAAATACAAATGGCCAAAAGACACATGAAGAAATGCTCCACATCACTAATCATCAGAGAGATGCAAATCAAAACAACAATGAGATACCACCTCACACCACAGAGAATGGCACACATCACAAAGAATGAGAACAAACAGTGCTGGCGGGGATGTGGAGAGAAAGGAACCCTTATCCACTGCTGGTGGGAATGCCGTCTAGTTCAACCTTTATGGAAAGCAATATGGAGATTCCTCCAAAAACTGGAAATCGAGCTCCCATACTATCCAGCTATACCACTCCTAGGAATATACCCTAAGAACACAAAACTACAATACAAAAATCCCTTCCTTACACCTATATTCATTGCAGCACTATTTACCATAGCAAGACTCTGGAAACAACCAAGATGCCCTTGAACAGACGAATGGCTAAAGAAACTGTGGTACATATACACAATGGAATATTATGCAGCTGTCAGGAGGGATGAAGTCATGAAATTTTCCTATACATGGATGTACACAGAATCTATTATGCTGAGTGAAATAAGTCAGAGAGAGAGAAAAACGCAGAATGGTCTCACTCATCTATGGGTTTTAAGAAAAATGAAAGACATTCTTGCAATAATAAATTTCAGACACAAAAGAGAAAAGAGCTGGAAGTTCCAGCTCACCTCAGGAAGCTCACCACAAAGAGTGATGAGTTTAGTTAGAGAAATAACTACATTTTGAACTGTCCTAATATTGAGAATGTATGAGGAAAATGTAGAGCCTGTTTAGGGTACAGGCGGGGGTTGGGTGGGGAGGAGGGAGATTTGGGACTTGGGTGATGGGAATGTTGCACTGGTGATGGGTGGTGTTCCTTTTATGACTGAAACCCAAACACAATCATGTATGTAATCAAGGTGTTTAAATAAAAAAACTGATAAAAAAAAGAAAGAAACTTTGTGAATACTTTTTAATTTTGAATGTTTTCATCTCATTATTTGATTCACGTGTGTTCTTCAAGTTTCTCATTTTTTTGGAATGCTCTTTGCTGTAATTGGAACAATGTTTTCATCTCGTTATTTGATTCACCTGCGTTCTTCTAATTACTCATTTCAGAGCTGAAAATGTTGTTTTCTTTAAAAAACTTCTTTAAAGTTTGCTTCTTATACAAAATGACCCATATGAGTGCTGTAAATGTTGTGTTCCTCATGAATCTAATTATTCATTTTTGATTTTGTGAGTCTTTGTTTTTATTCTAACAATTTGTGAATAGTGCTTAGTTTTGCATGTTTTCATCGCATTGTTTGGTTCACCTGCGTTCTTCAAGTTTCTGATTCTTTCTTGAATGTTCTTTGCTGCAATTTGAACAATGTATTCATATCATTATTTGATTCACTTGCGTTCTTCTAGTTACACATTTCAGAGGTGAAAATGTTGTGTTCTTTAAGAAACTTTGTGAATACTGTTTAATTTTGTATATTTTCATCGCATTATTTGAGTCACCTAAGTTCTTCAAGTTTCTCATCCTTTCTAGAATGTTTTTTCTTGCAGGTGGAACAAAGTTTTCATCTCGTTATATGATTGACCTGCGTTCTTCTAGTTACACATTTCAGAGCTGAAAATGTTGTGTTCTTTATGAAACTTTGTGAATACTGTTCAATTTTGAATGTATTCATCTCATTATTTGATTCACCTGCATTTTTCTAGTTACACATTTCAGAGCTGAAAATGTTGTGTTCTTTAAGAAACTTTATGAATACTGTCTAATTTTGAATGTTTTCATCTCATTATTTGATTCACGTGCGTTCTTCAAGTTTCTTATTTTTTTTGAATTTTTATTGCTGCAATTGGAACAATGTTTTCATCTTGTTTTTTGATTCACCTGCGTTCTTCTAATTACTCATTTCAGAGCTGAAAATGTTGTATTCTTTAAAAACTTCTTTAAGTTTGCTTCTTATACAAAATGACCCATAAGAGTGCTGTAAATGTTGTGTTCCTCATAAATCTAATTATTAATTTTGGTTTTGTGTGTCTTTGTTTCTATTTTAACTTTTTGTGAATAGTGGTTAATTTTGCATGTTTTCATCTCATTGTTTGATTCACCTCCATTCTTCATATTTCTCATTCTTTCTTGAATGTTCTTTGCTGCGATTGGAACAATGTTTTCATCTCGTTATTTCATTTACCTGCGTTCTTCTAGTTACACATTTCAGAGCTGAAAATGTTGTGTTCTTTATGAAACTTTGTGAATACTATTTAATTTTGAATATTTTCATCTCATTATTTGATTCACCTGCATTCTTCAAGTTTCTCCTTCTCTCTTGAATGTTCTTTGCTGCAGGTTTTCATCTCTTTATTTGATTCACATGCGTTATTCAAGTTACTCATTTCTGAGGTGAAAATGTTGTTTTCTTTAAGATATCTTATACATTTTTAAGTTTGTTATGCTTTTGTTTCTTCTCATTATTTGGTTCTCCTGTATTCCTTAAGTTTTCTTTTTTCTTGTATGTTCTAGTTGAAGCTTGAACAAAACTGAAGTGATTATTTATTTTTTATACTGCTTCTTTTGACTTTTACTTTTTGTGTGCAAAATGACTCATTTGAGAGCTGAATATATTCTGTTCTTCATGAATCTTCTTATTCATTTTTGAGTTTGTGTGCCTTTGATTCTATTCTAATACTTTGTGAATAATGCTTGGTTTTGAATGTTTTCATCTCATCATTTGATTCACCAGCATTCTTCAAGTTTCTAATTTTTTCTTGAATGTACTTTGCTGCAGGTTGAACAATGTGTTCATCTCGTTATTTGATTCACATGCGTTCTTCTAGTTTCTCATTTCAGAGCTGAAAATGCTGTGTTCTATAAAAAACTTATTTAAAGTTTGCTTATTCAAGCAAAATGACCCATTTGAGAGCTGAAAAGGTTGTGTTCTTCAGGAATCTTCTTACTTATTTTTGAGTTTGTGTGGCTTTGATAGGATTCTAATACTTTGTGAATACTGTTTAATTTTGTATGTTTTCTATCGCATTATTTGACTTACCTGCGTTCTTCAAGTTTCTCATTCTCTCTTGAATGTTATTTGCTGCAGGTTGAACAATGGTTTCGTCTCTTTATTTGATTCACCTGCTTTCTTCAAGTGACTCATTTCTGAGCTGAAAATGTTGTATTCTTTAAGAAACTTCTTATACATTTTTAAGTTTGTTATGCTTTTGTTTCTTTTATAGTAATTTCTGAATTTTTTTGCGTTGTATTACATCTTCTCATTCTTTTGTTCACCTGTATTCCTTAAGTTTTCTTTTTCTTGAATGTTCAAGCTGAAGCTTGAACATAACTATAGTGATCTTTGTGTTTTTCATACTGCTTCTTTTGACTTTTACTTTTTGTGTGCAAAATGACTCATTTGAGAGCTGAAAATATTGTGTTCTTCATGAATCTTCTCATTCATTTTTGAGCTTGTGTGCCTTTGTTTCTATTCTAATAATTTGAGAATATTGCTTAGTTTTGAATATTTTCATCTCATTATTTGATTCAACTGTGTTCTTCAAGTTTCTCATTCTGTCTTGAATGTTCTTTGCTGCAGGTTGAACAATGTGTTCATCTCATTATTTGTTTCACTTGCGTTCTTCTAGTAACTCATTTCAGAAGTGAAAATGTTGTGTGCTATAGAAAACTTCTTTAAAGTTTGCTTCTTCAAGCAAAATGACGAATTTGAGAGTTGAAAATTTTGTGTTCTTCCTGAATCTTCTTACTTATTTTTGAGTTTGTGTGGCTTTGATAAAATTCTAATACTTTGTGAATACTGTTTAATTTTGTATGTTTTCATCGCATTATTTGATTCACCTGCATTCTTCAAGTTTCTCATTCTTTCTTGAATGTTCCTTTCTTCAAGTTGAACAATGTGTTCATCACGTTATATGATTCACCTGTGTTCTTTTACTTACTCATTTCAGAGCTGAAAATGTTGTTTTATTAAGAAACTTCTTTAAGGTTTGCTTCTTAAAGCAAAATGACCCATATGAGTGCTATAAATGTTGTGTTCCTCATGAATCTAATTATATATTTTGACATTGTGTGCCTTTGTTTCTTTCTAATAATTTGTGAATACTGCTTACTTTTTTTTTGTTTTCATCTCATTATTTGATTCACCTGCATTCTTCAAGTTTCTCCTTATCTCTGGACTGTTCTTTGCTGCAGGATGAACAATGATTTCATCTCGTTATTTGATTCACCTGCGTTCTTCAAGTTACTCATTTCTGAGCTGAAAATGTTGTTTTCTTTAAGATACTTCTTATACATTTTTAAGTTTGTTATGCTTTTGTTTCTTCTCATTATTTGATTCACCTGTATTCCTAAAGTTTTCTTTTTTCTTGAATGTTCTAGCTGAAACTTGAACAAAATGCAGTGATCTTTGTGTTTTTCATACTGCTTCTTTTGAATTTTACTTTTTGTGTGCAAATTGACTCATTTGAAAGCTGAAAATATTGTGTTCTTCATGAATCTTCTTATTCTTTTTGAGTTTGTGTGCCTTTGTTTCTATTCTAATACTTTGAGAATAATGCTTGGTTTTGAATGTTTTCATCTCATTATTTGATTCACCTGCGTTCTTCAAGTTTCTCTTTCTTTGTTGACTGTTCTTTGCTGCAGGTTGAACAATTTGTTCATCTCGTTATTTGATTCACCTGCATTTTTCTAGTTACTTATTTCAGAGCTAAAAATGTTGTGTTCTATAGAAAACTGCTTTAAAGTTTGCTTCTTCAAGCAAAATGATCCATTTGAGAGCCGAAAAAGTTGTATTCTTCACGAATCTTCTTACTTATTTTTGAGTTTGTGTGGCTTTGATAAGATTCTAATACTTTGTGAATACTGTTTACTTCTGTAAGTTTTCATCGCAGTATTTGATTCACCTGCGTTCTTCCCTTTTCTCATTCTTTTTTAAATGTTCCTTTCTGCAAGTTATACACTGTGCTCATCATGTTATGTGATTCACCTGTGTTCTTTTACTTACTCATTTCAGAGCTGAAAATGTTGTTTTATTAAGAACCTTCTTTAAAGTTTGCTTCTTAAAGCAAAATGACCCATATGAGAGCTGTAATTGTTGTGTTCCTCATGAATCTAATTATTTATTTTTGAGATTGTGTGCCTTTGTTTCTATTCTAATAATTTGTGGATACTGCTTACTTTTTTTGTTTTCATCTGATTATTTGATTCACCTGCGTTCTTCACGTTTCTCATTCTCTCTTGAATGTTTTTTGCTGCAGGTTGAACAATGTTTTCATCTCGTTATTTGATTCACCTGTGTTCTTCAAGTTACTCATTACTGAGCTGAAAATGTTGTTTTCTTTAAGATACTTCTTATACATTTTTAAGTTTGTTATGCTTTTGTTTCTTCTCATTATTTGGTTCACCTGTATTCCTTTAGTTTTCTTTTTTCTTGAATGTTCTAGCTGAAGCTTGAACAAAACTGCAGTGATCTTTGTGTTTTTCATACTGCTTCTTTTGACTTTTACTGTTTGTGTGCAAAATGACTCATTGAGAGCTGAAAATATTGTGTTCTTCATTAATCTTTTTATTCATTTTTGAGTTTGTGTGCCTTTGTTTCTATTCTAATACTTTGAGAATACTGCTTAGTTTTGAATGTTTTCATCTCATTATTTGATTCACCTGCGTTAAGTTTCTCATTCTTTCTTGAATGATCTTTGCTGCAGGTTGAACAATGTGTTCATCTCGTTATTTGATTCACCTGTGTTCTTATAGTTACTCATTTAAGAGCTGAAAATGTTGTGTTCTATATAAAACTTCTTTAAAGTTTGCTTCTTCAAGCAAAATGACCCATTTGAGAGCTGAAAATGTTGTGTTCTTCACGAATCTTCTTACTTATTTTTGAGTTTGTGTGGCTTTGATAAGATTCTAATACTTTGTGAATACTGTTTAATTTTGTATGTTTTCATCGCATTATTTGACTTACCTTCGTTCTCCAAGTTTCTCATTCTCTCTTGATTTTTTTTGCTGCAGGTTGAACAATGTTTTGATTTCGTTATTTGATTCACCTGCGTTCTTCAAGTTATTCATTTCTGAGCTGAAAAAGTTGTTTTCTTTAAGATACTTCTTATACATTTTTAAGTTTGTTATGCTGTTGTTTCTTTTATAGTACTTTCTGAATTTTTTTTGTGTTGTATTACTTCTTCTCATTATTTGGTTCACCTGAATTCCTTAAGTTTTCTTTTTTCTTGAATGTTCTAGCTGAAGCTTGAACAAACCTGCAGTGATCTTTGTGTTTTTCATATTGCTTCTTTTGACTTTTACTTTTTGTGTGCAAAATGACTCATTTGAGAGCTGAAAATATTGTGGTCTTCATGAATCTTCTTATTCATTTCTGAGTTTGTGTGCCTTTGTTTCTATTCTAATATTTTGAGAATAATGCTTGGTTTTGAATGTTTTCATCTCATTATTTGATTCACTGGTGTTCTTCAAGTTTCTCATTCTGTCTTGAATGTTCTTTGCTGCAGGTTGAACAATGTGTTCATCTCCTTATTTGATTCACCTGTGTTCTTCTAGTTACTCATTTCAAACCTGAAAATATTGTGTTCTATAGAAAACTTCTTTAAAATTTGCTTCTTCAAGAATGGGTGTTGGACCTTATCAAATGCTTTCTCTGCATCTATTGATATGATCATGTGATATTTATTTTTCTTGTTGTTGATGTTGTGTATGATGTTAATAGATTTATGGATGTTAAACCATCCTTGCATTCCTGGGATGAAGCTCACTTGGTCGTAGTGTATGATCTTCTTGATGATGCATTGAATCCTATTCGCCAGGATTTTGTTGAAGATCTTTGCATCAGCATTTATCAGGAATATTGGTCTGTAATTTTCTTTTTTGGCAGCGTCTCTATCTGGTTTTGGTATCAAGGTAATGTTGGCTTCATAAAAGCTGTTTGGGAGTGCTCCCTTTATTTCAATTTCATGGAAGAGTCTGGCTAGGATTGGTAGTAGCTCCTCTTGAAAGATTTGAAAAAATTTATTAGGAAAACCATCTGGGCCTGGGCTTCTCTTTTTTGGTAGATGTTTGATTACAGTTTCAATTTCCTCAGTAGTGTTGGGGGTGTTTAGATATGCTACATCCTCCTTACTTAAATGTGGAAGATTATAAGTGTCCAAGTATACAAAGAAAACTATAAAGCCCTGCTCCAAGAAATAAGAGAGGACACACGGAAATGGAAACACTTACCCTTCTCATGGCTTGGCAGGATTAACATAATTAAATGGCAATACGCACCAAAGCATTATACAGATTTAATGCGATCTCCTTAAAAATACCCATGACATTCTTCAAAGAAGTGGATCAAACACTTATGAAGTTCATCTGGAACAATAAACATCCTCGAATAGCTAAAGCACTCCTAGGAAAAAGGAAAATGTGAAGCATTACTTTCCCCAACTTTAAACTGTATACAAAGCAGTAGTTATTAAAACAGCATGGTATTGGAATAAAGACAGACCCTCAGATCAGTGGAATAGGCTTGAGTTCTCAGAGAACATTCCCCAGGCATACAATTACCTAATTTTTGACAAAGGAGCAAGAAATCCTAAGTGGAGCAGAGAAAATCTCTTCAACAAGTGGTGCTGGCAGAACTGGTTAGTGACTTGCAAAAAAGCGAACATAGACCCCCAGTTAACATCATGTACGAAGGTAAAATCCAAATGGATTAAAGATCTTGATATCAGACCAGATACCATAAGGTATATAGAACAACACGTCAGTAAAACACTCCATGACATTGAGACTAAAGGTATCTTCAAGGAGGAAACTGCACTTTCCAAACAAGTGGAAGCAGAGATTAACAGATGGGAATACATTAAACTGAGAAGCTTCTGCACCTCAAAAAAAATAGTGCCCAGGATACAAGAGTCACCCACTGAATGGGAGAAACTATTCCCCCAACATCCTTCAGATAAGGGGCTAATATCCAAAATATACAGGGCACTGACAGAACTTTACAAAAAAAAAAACCATCTAATCCCATCAAAAAATGGGGAGAAGAAATGAACAGACACTTTGATAAAAAAGAAATACAAATGGCCAAAAGACACATGAAAAAATGCTCCTCGTCACTAATCATCAGAGAGATGCAAATCAAAACCACGATGAGATACCACCCCACACCACAGAGATTGGCGCACATCACAAAGAATGAGAACAATCAGTGCTGGCGGGGATGTGGAGAGAAAGGAACTCTTATCCACTGCTGGTGGGAATGCCGTCTAGTACAGCCTCTATGGAAAGCGATATGGAGGTTTCTTCAAAAACTGGAAATTGAGCTCCCATTCGACCCAGCTATTCCACTCCTAGGGATATACCCTAGGAGCACAAGTATACAATACAAAAACCCCTTCCTCACACCTATATTTATTGCAGCACTATTCACAATAGTCAGGCTCTGGAAACAACCAAGATGCCCTTCAACAGAAGAATGGCTAAAGAAACTGTGGTACATATACACAATGATATATTATGCAGCCGTCAGGAGAGATGAAGTCATGAAATTTTCCTATACATGGATGTACATGGAATCTATCATGCTCAGTGAAATAAGTCAGAGGGAGAGAGAGAGATGCAGAATAGTCTCACTCATCTATGGGTTTTAAGAGAAATGAAAGTCATTTTAGTAACAATCCTCAGAGAAAATTAGAGGAGAGCTAGAATACCAGCTCACTCCATGAAGCTCACCACAAAGAGTGGTTAGCACAGTTATAGAAATAACTACACTGAGAACTACCATAATCAAGTGAATGAATGAGGGAACTGGAAAGCCTGTCTGGAGTACAGGTGGGGGTGTGGTGGGATGGAGGGAGATTTGGGACTTTGGTGGCGGGAATGTTGCACTGGTGAAGAGGGGTGATCTTCATATGACTGAAACCTTATCACAATCATTTATGTAATCAAGATATTCAAATAAAGAGAAAAAAATTAAAAATAAATAAATAAAGTTTGCTACTTCAAGCAAAATGACCCGTTTGATAGCTGAAAATGTTGTGTTCTTCATGAATCTTCTTACTTATTTTTGAGTTTGTGTGGCTTTGATAAGATTCTAATACTTTGTGAATACTCTTTAATTTTGTATGTTTTCATCGCATTATTTTTTTTTTTTTTTTTGGTTTTTGGGCCACACCCGTTTGACGCTCAGGGGTTACTCCTGGCTATGTGCTCAGAAATTGCCCCTGGCTTGGGGGGACCATATGGGACGCCGGGGGATCGAACCGTGGTCCGTTCCTTGGCTAGCACTTGTAAGGCAGACACCTTACCTCTAGCGCCACCTTCCCGGCCCCTCATCGCATTATTTGACTAACCTGCATTCTCCAAGTTTCTCATTCTCTCTTGAATGTTTTTTGCTGCAGGTTGAACAATGTTTTCATCTCGTTATTTGATTCACCTGTGTTCTTCAAGTAACTCATTTCTGAGCTGAAAATGTTGTTTTCTTTAAGATACTTCTTATACATTTTTAAGTTTGTTATGCTTTTGTTTCTTTTATAGCGCTTTCTGAATTTTTTGTGTGTTGTATTACTTCTCATTATTTGGTTCACCTGTATTCCTTAAGTTTTCTTTTTTCTTGAATGTTCTAGCTGAAGCTTGAACAAAACTGCAGTGATCTTTGTGTTTTTCATACTGCTTCTTATGACTTTTACTTTTTGTGTGCAAAATGACTTATTGGAGAGCTGAAAATATTGTGTTCTTCATGAATCTTCTTATTCATTTTTGAGTTTGTGTGCCTTTGTTTCTATTCTAATACTTTGAGAATACTGCTTAGTTTTGAATGTTTTCATCTCATTATTTGATACACCTGCGTTCTTCAAATTTCTCATTCTTTCTTGAATATTATTTGCTGCAGGATCCACAATGTGTTTATCTCGTTATTTGATTTAACTTTGTTCTTCTAGTTACTCATTTCAGAGCTGAAAATGTTGTGTTCAATAGAAAACTTCTTTAAAATTTGCTTCTTCAAGCAAAGTGACCCATTTGAGAGCTGAATATGTTGTGTTCTTTATGAATCTTCTTACTTATTTTTGAGTTTGTGTGGCTTTGATAACATTTTAATAATTTGTGAATACTGTTTAATTTTGTATGTTTTCATCGCATTATTTGATTCACCTGCGTTCTTCAAGTTTCTCATTCTTCCTTGAATGTTCCTTTCTGCAGGTTGAACAATGTGTTCATCACGTTATTTGATTCACGTGTGTTCTTTTACTTACACATTTCAGAGCTGAAAATGTTGTTTTATTAAGAAACTTCTTTAAATTTTGCTTCTTAAAGCAAAATGACCCATAGGAGAGCTGTAAATGTTGTGTTCCTCATGAATCTAATTATTCATGTTTGAGATTGTGTGCCTTTGTTTCTATTTTAATAATTTGTGAATACTGCTTACTTTTTTTGTTTTCATCTCATTATTTGATTCACCTGCGTTATCAAGTTTCTCCTTTTTTCTTGAACGTTCTTTGCTGCAGGTTGAACAATGTTTTCATCTCGTTATTTGATTCACCTGCGGTCTTCAAGTTACTCATTTCTGAGCTGAAAATGTTGTTTTCTTTAAGATACTTCTTATACATTTTTAAGTTTGTTATGCTTTTGTTTCTTCTCATTATTTGGTTCACCTGTATTCCTTAAGTTTTCTTTTTCTTGAATGTTCAAGCTGAAGCTTGAACAAAACTGCAGTGATCTTTGTGTTTTTCATACTGCTTCTTTTGACTTTTACTTTTTATGTGCAAAATGACTCATTTGAGAGCTAAAAATGTTGTGTTCTTCATGAATCTTCTTATTCATTTTTGAGCTTATGTGCCTTTGTTTCTATTCTAATACTTTGAGAATACTGCTTAGTTATGTATGTTTTCATCTCATTATTTGATTCACCTACGTTCTTCAAGTTTCTCATTCTTTCTTGAATGTTCTTTGCTGCAGGTCGAACAATGTGTTCATCTCGTCATTTGATTCACCTGCGTTCTTCTAGTTACTCATTTCAGAGATGAAAATGTTGTGTTCTATAGAAAACTGCTTTAAAGTTTGCTTCTTCAAGCAAAATAACCCATTTGAGAGCTGAAAATGTTGTGTTCTTCACGAATCTTCTTACTTATTTTTGAGTTTGTGTGGCTTTGATAAGATTCTAATACTTTGTGAATACTGTTTAATTTTGTATGTTTTCATCGCATTATTTGATTCACCTGCGTTCTTCAAGTTTCTCATTCTTTCTTGAATGTTCCTTTCTGCAGGTTGAACAATGTGTTCATCACATTATTTGGTTCACCTGTGTTCTTTTACTTACTCATTTCAGAGCTGAAAATGTTGTTTTATTAAGAAACTTCTTTAAAGTTGCTTCTTAAAGCAAAATGACACATATGAGATCTGTAAATGTTGTGTTCCTCATGAATCTAATTATTTATTTTTTAGATTGTGTGCCTTTGTTTCTATTTTATTAATTTGTGAATACTGCTTACTTTTTTTGTTTTCATCTCATTATTTCATTGACCTGCATTCTTCATTTTTCTCCTTCTCTCTTGAATGTTCTTTGCTGCAGGTTGAACAATGTTTTCATCTCGTTATTTGATTCACCTGCGTTCTTCAAGTTACACATTTCTGAGCTGAAAATGTTGTTTTCTTTAAGATACTTCTTATACATATTTAAGTTTGTTTTGCTTTTGTTTCTTCTAATTATTTGGTTCACCTGTATTCCTAAAGTTTTCTTTTTTCTTGAATGTTTTAGCTGAAGCTTGAAGAAAATTCAATGATCTTTGTTTTTTTCATACTGCTTCTTTTGAGTTTTACTTTTTGTGTCCAAAATGACTCATTTGAGAGCTGAAAATATTGTGTTCTTCATGAATCTTCTTATTCATTTTTGAGTTTGTGCGCCTGTGTTTCTATTCTAATACTTTGAGAATACTGCTTAGTTTTGAATGTTTTCATCTCATTATTTGATTCATCTGCGTTCTTCTAGTTACTTATTTCAGAGCTGAAAATGTTGTGTTCTATAGAAAACTGCTTTAAAGTTTGCTTCTTCGAGCAAAATGACCCATTTGAGAGCTGAAAATGTTGTGTTCTTCACAAAACTTCTTACGTACTTTTGAGTTTGTGTGGCTTTGATAAGATTCTAATACTTTGTGAATACTGTTTAATTTTGTATGTTTTCATCGCATTATTTGATTCAACTGCGTTCTTCAAGTTTCTCATTCTTTCTTCAATGTTCCTTTCTGCAGGTTGAACAATGTGTTCATCACGTGATTTGATTCACCTGTGTTCTTTTACTTACTCATTTCAGAGCTGAAAATGTTGTTTTATTAAGAACATTCTTTAAAGTTTGCTTCTTAAAGCAAAATGACCCATAGGAGAGCTGTAAATGTTGTGTTCCTCATGAATCTAATTATTCATGTTTGAGATTGTGTGCCTTTGTTTCTATTCTAATAATTTGTGAATACTGCTTACTTTTTTTGTTTTCATCTCATATTTTGATTCACCTGCGTTCTTCAAGTTTCTCCTTCTCTCTTGAATGTTCATTGCTGCACGTTGAACAATGTTTTCATCTCGTTATTAGTTTCACCTGCGTTCTTCAATTTGCTCATTTCTGAGCTGAAAATGTTGTTTTCTTTAAGATACTTCTTATACATTTTTAAGTTTGTTTTGCTTTTGTTTCTTCTCATTGTTTCATTCACCTGTGCTGCTTAAGTTTTCTTTTTTCTTGAATGTTCTAGCTGAAGCTTGAACAAAACTGCAGTGATCTTTGTGTTTTTCATACTGCTTCTTTTGACTTTTACTTTTTGTGTGCAAAATGACTCATTTGAGAGCTGAAAATATTGTGTTCTTCATGAATCTTCTTATTCATTTTTGAGTTTGTGTGCCTTTGTTTCTATTCTCATACTTTGAGAATACTGCTTAGTTATGAATGTTTTCATCTCATTATTTGATTCACCTGCGTTCTTCAAGTTTCTCATTCTTTCTTGAATGTTCTATGCTGCAGGTTGAACAACGTGTTCATCTCATTATTTGATTCACCTGCGTTCTTCTAGTTACTTATTTCAGAGCTGAAAATGTTGTGTTCTATAGAAAACTTCTTTAAAGTTTGCTTCTTCGAGCAAAATGACCCATTTGAGAGCTGAAAATGTGTTCTTCACAAATCTTCTTACTTATTTTTGAGTTTGTGTGGCTTTGATAAGATTCTAATACTTTGTGAATACTGTTTAATTTTGTATGTTTTCATCGCATTATTTGATTCACCTGCGTTCTTCAAGTTTCTCATTCTTTCTTGAATGTTCCTTTCTGCAGGTTTAACAATGTGTTCATCACGTTATTTGATTCACCTGTGTTCTTTTACTTACTCATTTCAGAGCTGAAAATGTAGTTTTATTTAAGAAACTTCTTTAAAGTTTGCTTCTTAAAGCAAAATGACCCATACGAGAGCTGTAAATGTTGTGTTCCTCATGAGTCTAATTATTCATATTTGAGATAGTGTGCCTTTGTTTCTATTCTAATAATTTGTGAATAATGCTTACTTTTTTTTGTTTTCATCTCATATTTTGATTCACCTGCATTCTCCAAGTTTCTCCTTCTCTCTTGTATGTTATTTGCTGCAGGTTAAACAATGTTTTCATCTCGTTATTTGATTCACCTGCGTTCTTCAATTGCTCATTTCTGAGCTGAAAATGTTGTTTTCTTTAAGATAGTTCTTACACATTTTTAAGTTTTTTATGCTTTTTTTCTTCTCTTTATTTCGTTCACCTGTGTTCCTTAAGTTTTCTTTTTTCTTGAATGTTCTAGCTGAAGCTTGAACAAAAGTGCCGTAATCTTTGTGTTTTTCATACTGCTCCTTTTGACTTTTACTTTTTGTGTGCAAAATGACTCACTTGAGAGCTGAAAATATTGTGTTCTTCATGAACCTTCTTATTCATTTTTGAGTTTGTGTGCCTTTGTTTTTATTCTAATACTTTGAGAATACTGCTTAGTTATGAATGTTTTCATCTCATTATTTGATTCACCTGCGTTCTTCAAGTTTCTCATTCTTTCTTGAATGATCTATGCTGGAGGTTGAACAATGTGTTCATCTCGTTATTTGATTCACCTGCGTTCTTCTAGTTACTCATTTCAGAGCTGAATATGTTGTGTTCTATAGAAAACTTCTTTATAGTTTGCTTCTTCAAGCAAAATGACCCATTTGAGAGCTGAATATGTTGTGTTCTTCATGAATCTTCTTACTTATTTTTGAGTTTGTGTGGCTTTGACAAGATTCTAATACTTTGTGAATACTGTTTAATTTTGTATGTTTTCATCGCATTATTTTATTCACGTGCGTTCATGTTTCTCATTCTTTCTTGAATGTTCCTTTCTGCAGGTTGAACAATGTGTTCATCACGTTATTTGATTCACCTGTGTTCTTTTACTTACTCATTTCAGAGCTGAAAATGTTGTTTTATTAAGAAACTTCTTTAAAGTTGCTTCTTAAAGCAAAATGGCCCATATGAGAGCTGTAAATGTTGTGTTCCCCATGAATCTAATTATTCATTTTTGAGATTGTGTACCATTGTTTCTATTCTAATAATTTGTGAATACTGCTTACTTTTTTATGTTTTCATCTCATTATTTGATTCACCTGCGTTCTTCAAGTTTCTCATTCTCTATTGAATATTTTTTTGCTGCAGGTTGAACAATGTTTTCATCTCATTATTTGATTCACCTGCGTTCTTCAAGTTACTCATTTCCGAGCCGAAAATGCTGTTTTCTTTAAGATACTTCTTATACATTTTTAAGTTTGTTATGCTTTTGTTTCTTTTCATTATTTGGTTCACCTGTATTCCTTTAGTTTTCTTTTTTCTTGAATGTTCTAGCTGAAGCTTGAACAAAACTGCAGTGATCTTTGTGTTTTTCATACTGCTTCTTTTAACTTTTACTTTTTGTGTGCAAAATGACTCATTTGAGAGCTGAAAATATTGTGTTCTTCATGAATCTTCTTATTCATTTTTGATTTTGTGTGCCTTTGTTTCTATTCTAATACTTTGAGAATACTGCTTAGTTTTGAATGTTTCCATCTCATTGTTTGATTCACCTGCGTTCTTCAAGTTTCTCATTCTTTCTTGAATGTTCTTTGTTGCAGGTTTAACAATGTGTTCTTCTCCGTTATTTGATTCACATGCTTTCTTCTAGTTACTCATTTCAGAGCTGAAAATGTTGTGTTCATAGAAACCTTCTTTAAAGTTTGCTTCTTCAAGCAAAATGACACATTTGAGAGCTGAAAATGTTGTGTTCTTCATGAATCTTCTACTTATTTTTGAGTTTTTGTGGCTTTGATAAGATTCTAATACTTTGTGAATACTGTTTAATTTTGTATGTTTTCACCGCATTATTGACTTACCTGAGTTCTACAAGTTTCTCATTCTCTCTTGAATGTTCTTTGCTGCAGGTTGAACACTGTTTTTTTCTCGTTACTTGATTCACCTGCGTTCTTCAAGTTACTCATTTCTGAGCTGAAAAAGTTGCTTTCTTTTATGTACTTCTTATACATTTTTAAATGTGTTATGCTTTTGTTTCTTTTATAGTACTTTCTGAATTTTTGTGCGTTGTATTACATCTTCTCATTCTTTGGTTCACCTGTATTTCTTATGTTTTCTTTTTCTTGAATGTTCAAGCTGAAGCTTGAAGAAAACTGCAGTAATCTTTGTGTTTTTCATACTGCTTCTTTTGACTTTTACTTTTTGTGTGCAAAATGACTCATTTGAGAGCTGAAAATATTGTGTTCTTCATGAATCTTCTTATTCATTTTTGAGTTTGTGTGCCTTTGTTTCTATTCTAATCCTTTGTTAATACTGCTTTGAGTTTAGTATTTCTTCATCTCATTATTTGATTCACCTTTGTTCTTTAAGTTTCTTCTTTTTTCTCAAATTCTTTGCTGAAGCTGAATAGGTCTTTAGTGGTCTTTGTGTCTTTCCTATTGCTTTCACATTACATTTGCTTTCCGCATGCAAAATTACTCATATGAAGCTGAATATGTTGTGTTCTTTATGAATCTTCTTATTATGTTTTGAGTTTTTGTGCCTTTGTTTCTATTCTAATTCTTTGTGAATACTGCTTTGTGTTTTGTATTTCTTCATCTCATTATTTGATTCACTTGTGTTTTTTAAGTTTCTTCTTCTTTCTTGTATGTTCTTTGCAAAGCTGAATAGTGCTGCAGTGATCTTTGTGTTTTTCCTATTGCTTTCATTTTACTTTTTTTTTCCGCATGCAAAATTACTCATATGAGTGCTGAAAATGTTGTGTTCTTCATGAATATTTATATTCATTTTTGAGTTTTTATGCACTTTTTTTCTAATCTAATCCTTTGTGAATACTGCTTTGATTTTTGTATTTCTTCATCTCGTTATTTGATTCACCTGTGTTCTTTAAGTTTCTTCTTTCTTGAATGTTCTTTGCTGGATCTTGTCGAACTGTGCAGTGGTCTTTCTGTTTTGACTACTGCTTCTTTTGACTTTTGCTTTCCGCTTGCAAAATTACTCACTTGAGAGCTGAAAATGTGTTGTTCATGAATATTCTTGTTCATTTTTGAGAGTTTTGCTTGTTTCTATTCAAATCCTTTGTGAATATTGCTTTAATTTTTGTATTTCTTCATCTCATTATTTGATTCACCTGTATTCTTTAAGTTTCTTCTTCTCTCTTGAATGTTCATTGCTGAACCTGAATAGCTCTTCAGTGATCTTTATGTTTTTCCTATTGCTTTCATAATACATTTGCTTTCCGCATGCAAAATTACTCATATGAGAGCTGAAAGTGTTGTTTTCTTCATGAATCCTCTTATTAATTTTTTTAGGGTTTTTTTGCCTTTCTATTCTTATCCTTCATGAATACTGCTTTGTGTATTGTATTTCTTCATCTCATTATTTAAGTTTTTCTTCTTTCTTTAAACTTCTTTGCTGAATCTTGAGAAATTGTGCAGTGATCTTTGAGTTTTTCTTATTTCATTTTTTATACATTTGCTCTCCACGTGCAAAATTACTCATTTGAGAACTGAAAATGTTGTGTTGTTTATGAATCTTCTTATTTATTTTTGAGTTTGTTATGCCTTTGTTTATATTCTATTTTTTTATGATTTCTGCTTAGTTTGTTGTATGTCTTCACTTATTATTTGATTCACCTGTGTTATTTAAGTTTTTTCTTTCTTGAAAATTTTTTGCTGAAGCTTGCACAATTTTGCAGTGATCTTTGTGTTTTCTACTGCTTTCTTTTTACTTTTGCCCACCACGTGCAAAATTACTCATTTGTGAGCTGAAACTGTTGTGTACTTCATGAATGTTTGTATTTATTTCTGATTTTGCTGTGCCTGCGTTTCTGTTCTAATCTTTTGCTAATATTGCTCATTTTTTAGTATTCTTGATCTCATTATTTGATTCACCTTTGTTCTTTAAATATCTTTTTCTTTCTTGAATGTTCTTTGCAGAAGCTTGAACTGTTGTGCAGTGATCTCTGTATTTTTCCTATTGCTTTCATTTTAGTTTTGCTTTCCGCGTGCAAAATTACTCATTTGAGAGCTGAAAATGTTGTCTCCTTTATGAATCTTCTTATTTATTTTTTAGTTTGTTGTGCCTTTGTTTTCATTCTATATTTTTGTGATTACTGCTTAATTTTTTGTACGTCTTCATGGAAGTATATGATTTACCTGTGTTCTTTAAGTTTCTTCTTCCTAAGCTTTAACAATTGTGTAGAGATCTTTGAGTTTTTCCTATTACTTTTGTTTTCTGTGTGCATAATTTCTCATTTGAGAGCTGAAAGTGTTGTGTTCCTCATGAATCTTTTTATTTATTTTTGAGTTTGTTGTGCCTTTGTTTTTATTCTATTCTTTTGTGATTCCTGCTAAGTTTTTGTCTGTCTTCATCTCATTATTAGAGTCACCTGTGTTCTTTAAGATCCTTCTTCTTCCTTGAATGTTCTTTGCTGAAGTTTGAACAATATTGCAATGATCTTTGAGTTTTTCATATTGCTTTATACTTTTGCTTTCTGCATGCATAGTTTCTCATTTGTGAGCTGTAAATGTTGTGTTCTTCATGAATCATCTTACTTATTTTTGAGTTTGTTTTGCCTTTGTTCTTATTTTATTCATTTGTGACTACTGCTTTGTTTTTTGTATTTCATTATCTCATTATTTGATTCACCTCTGTTCTTTAAGTCTTCTTTCTTGAAAGTTCTTTGCTGAATTTTGAGCATTTTAGCAGTGATCTTTGTGTTTTTCCAATTGCTTTCTTTTTACTTTTGCCATCGTGTACAAAATTACTCATTTGTCAGCTGAATATGTGTTTTTCATGAATCTTCTTATTCACTTTTCAGTTTCAAGTGCCTGTGTTTCTATTCTAATCCTTTGTGAATACTGCTTTGTTTTTTGTATTTCCTAATTTTATTATTTGATTCACCTGTGTTCTTTATGTTTCTTCTAAGTTCTTGAAAATTCTTTGCTGAAGATTGAACAAATTTGCAGTGACCTTTATTTTTTTACTGCTTTCTTTTTACTTTTGCTTATCACGTGCAAAATTACTGTTTTTAGAGCTGAAAATGTTGTGTTCTTCATGAATCTTCTTATTCATTTTTGAGTTTGTTGTGCCTTTGTTTTATTTCTATATTTTTGTGATTACTGTTAGTTTTTTGTATGTCTTCATCCCATTATTTGATTCACCTGTATTCTTTAAGTTTCTTCTTATTCCTTGAAGTTCTTTGCTGAAGTTTGAACAATATTGCAGTGATCTTTAGTCTTTCCTATAGCTTTCTATATACTTTTGCTTTCTGCATGCAAAATTTCTCATTTGAGAGCTGAAAATGTTTGTTCTTCCTGAATCTCTGTATTTATCTGTTTTTGCTGTGCCTGTGTTTTTATTCTTATCCTTCCATAATATTTCTTAGTCTTTTGTATTTTTGATCTCATTATTTGATTCACGTGTATTCTTTAAGTTTTTTTCTTCTTGAATGTTCTTTGTGAACTCGAACAGTTGTGCAGTGATCTTTGTGTTTTTCATATTGCTTTCTTTTTACTTTTGGTTTCTTATTGCAAAATTACTCATATGAGAGCTGAAAATGTTGTGTTCTTCATGAATCTTCTTAGTCATTTTTGAGTTTCAAGTGCCTTTGTTTTTATACTAATCTTTTGCGAATACTGCTTTGTATTTTGTATTTCTTCATCTCATTATTTGATTCACCTGTGTTCTTTAAGTTTCTTCTTTCTTGAAGCTTCTTTGCTGTATATTGAACAATTGTGAAGTGTTCTTTGTGTTTTTCCTACTGCTTCTTTTGACTTTTGCTTTCCGCGTGCATAATTACTCATCTGAGAGCTGAAAATGTTGTGTTCTTCATGAATGTTCTTATTCGTTTTTATTAGTTTGTTGTGTCTTTTTTTATTTTATTTTTTTGTGACTCCTGCTTTGTTTTTTGTATCTCTATATCTCATTATTTGATTCACCTGTGTTCTTTAAGTTTCTTCTTGTTCCTTGACAATTCTTTGTTAAAAGTTGAACAATATTGCAGTGATCTTTGAGTTTTAACTTTTGCTTTCTTTATAATTTTGCTTTCTCCATGAATAATTTCTCATTTGAGAGCTGTAAATGTTGGTTCTTCATGATAATTTTATTTATTTTTGAGTTTGTTTTGCCTTTGTTTTTATTCTTTTTTTTTCATTTTTTTTTATTTAAAAACCTCATTACATACATGATTGTGTTTGGGTTTCAGTCATGTAAAGAACAACACCATCACCAGTGCAACATTCCCATCATCAATGTCCCAAATCTCCCTCCTCCCCAACCGAAACAACCTGTACTCTAAACAGGCTCTCCATTTCCCTCATACATTTCCATTATTAGATCAGTTCAAAATGTAGTTATTTCTCTAAGTAAACTCATCACTCTTTGTGGTGAGCTTCATGATGTGAGCTGGAACTTCAAGCTCTTTGCTCTTTTGTGTCTGAAAATTATTATTGCAAGAATGTCTTTCATTTTTCTTAAAACCCATAGATAAGTGAGACAGTTCTGCGTTTTTCTCTCTCTCTCTGACTTATTTCACTCAGCATAATAGATTCCGTGTACTTTCATGTATAGGAAAATTTCATGACTTCATCTCTCCTGACAGCTGCATAATATTCCATTGTGTATATGTACCATATTTTCTTTAGCCATTTGTCTGTTGAAGGGCATCTTGGTTGTTTCCAGAGTCTTGCTATGGTAAATAGTGCTGCAATGAATATAGGTGTAAGAAAGGTTTTTTTGTATTGTATTTTTGTGTTCCTAGGGTATATTCCTAGGAGTGGTACAGCTGGATCGTATAGGAGCTCGATTTTCAGTTTTTAGGGGAATCTCCATACTGCTTTTCATAAAGGTTGAACTAGATGGCATTCCCATCAGCAGTGGATAAGAGTTCCTTTCTCTCCACATCCTCGCCAGCACTGTTTATTCTCATTCTTTGTGATGTGTGCCATTCTCTGTGGTGTGAGGTGGTATCTCATAGTTGTTTTGATTTGCATCTCCCTGATGATTAATGATGTGGAGCATTTTTTTATGTGTCTTTTGGCCATTTGTATTTGTTCTTTGTCAAAGTGTCTGTGCATTTCTTCTCCCCACTTTTTGATGGGATTAGATGTTTTTTTCTTTTTTTTTTTTTGTTTTTTGTTTTTTGTTTTTTGGGCCACACCCGGCGGTGCTCAGGGGTTACTCCTGGCTGTCTGCTTAGAAATAGCTCCTGGCAGGCACGGGGGACCATATGGAACACCAGGATTCGAACCAACCACCTTTGGTTCTGGATTGGCTGCTTGCAAGGCAAACGCCGCAAACGCCGCTGTGCTATCTCCCCGGGCCCAGATGTTTTTTTCTTGTAAAGTTCTGTCAGTGCCTTGTATATTTTGGAGATTAGCCCCTTATTTGATGGGTATTGGTGAATAGTTTCACCCACTCTGTGGGTGGCTCTTGTATCCTGGACACTATTTCCTTTGAGGTGCAGAAGCTTCTCAGCTTAATATATTCCCATCTGTTAATCTCTGCTTTCACTTCCTTGGAGAGTGCAGTTTCCTCCTTGTATAAGCCTGTTATGTCCTGGAGAGTTTTGCCTATGTGTTTTTCTATATATCTTATGGTTTTGGGTCTGATATCGAGGTCTTTAATCCATTTGGATTTTACCTTCATGAATGATGTTAGCTGGGGGTTGAAGTTCAATTTTTTGCAAGTGGCTATCCAATTGTGCCAACACCACTTGTTGAAGAGACTTTTTCTGCTCCATTTAAGATTTCCTGCTCCTTTATCAAAAATTAGGTGATTGTATGTCTGGAGAACATTTTCTGAGTATTCAAGCCTATTCCACTGATCTGAGGGCCTGTCCTTATTCCAATACCATGCTGTTTTGATAACTATTGCTTTGTAGTACAGTTTAAAGTTGGGGAAAGTAATTCCTCCCATATTCTTTTTCCCAATGATTGCTTTTGCTATTCTAGGGTGTTCATTGTTCCAAATGAATTTCAAAAGTGCCTGATCCACTTCTTTGAAGAATGTCATGTGTATCTTTAGAGGGATAGCATTAAATCTGTAAAATGCCTTGGGGAGTATTGCAATTTTGATTATGTTAATCCTGCCAGTCCATGAGTAGAGTATGCGTTTCCATTTCCGTGTGTCCTTTGTTATTTCTTGGAGCAGAGTTTTATAGTTTTCTTTGTATAGGTCCTTCACATTTTAGTCAAGTTGATTCCAAGATATTTGAGTTTGTGTGGCACTATTGTGATGGGGTTGTTTTCTTAGTGACTATTTCATCCTTATTACTATTGGTGTATAGAAAGGCCATTGATTTTTGTGTGTTAATTTTGTAGCCTGCCACCTAGCTATATGAGTCTATTGTTTCTAGAATCTTTTTGGTAGAGTCTTTAGGGGTTTTTAAGTAGAGTATCATATCATCTGCAAACAGTGAGAGCTTGACTGCTTCCTCTCCTATCTGGATTCCCTTGATATATTTTTCTTGCCTAATCACTATAGCAAGTACTTCCAGTGCTATGTTGAATAGGAGTGGTGAGAGAGGACAGCCTTGTATTGTGCCAGAATTTAGAGGGAAGGCTTTTAGTTTTTCTCCATTGAGGATAATATTTGCCACTGGCTTGTGGTAGATGGCATTACCTATATTGAGAAAGGTTCCTTCCATTCCCATCTTGCTGAGAGTTTTGATCAAGAATGGTGTTGGACCTTATCAAATGCTTTCTCTGCATCTATTGATATGATCATGTGGTTTTTATTTTTCTTGTTATTGATGTTGTGTATTATGTTAACAGATTTACGGATGTTAAACCATCCTTGCATTCCTGGGATGAAACCTACTTGATCGTAGTGGATGATCTTCTTAATGAGGCATTGAATCCTATTTGCCAGGATTTTGTTGAGGATCTTTGCATCTGCATTCATCAGCGATATTGGTCTGTAATTTTCTTTTTTTGTAGCATCTCTGTCTGGTTTAGGTATCAAGGATATGATGGCTTCATAAAAGCTATTTGGAAGTGTTTCTGTTTGTTCAATTTCATGAAAGAGTCTTGCCAGGATTGGTAGTAGTTCCTCTTGGAAAGTTTGAAAGAATTTATTAGTGAATCCATCTGGGCCTGGGCTTTTGTTTTTCTGCAGACATTTGATTATTGTTTTAATTTCATCAATGGTGATGGGGGTGTTTAGATATGCTACATCCTCTTCCTTCAACCGTGGAAGATTATAAGAGTCCAAGAATTTATCCATTTCTTCCAGGTTCTCATTTTTAGTGGTATAGAGTTTCTCAAAGTAGTTTCTGATTACCCTTTGAATCTCTATCACATCAGTAGTGATCTCTCCTTTTTCATTCCTAGTATGATTTATCAAGTTTCTCTCTCTCTCTTTCTTTGTTAGGTTTGCTAGTGGTCTATCAATCTTGTTTATTTTTTCAAAGAACCAACTTCTGCTTTCGTTGATCTTTTGGATTGTTTTTTAATTTTCCACTTCATTGATTTCTGCTCTCAGCTTTGTTATTTCCTTCTGTCTTCCTTTTTTTTTGTGTCCTTTTGTTGAGCACTCTCTAGTTCTATTATCTGTGTCATTAAGCTACTCAGGTAAGCTTCTTCCTTACTGATGTGTGCTTGCTTGCAATGCTATAAATTTTTCTCTCAGTACTGTTTTTGCTGTGTCTCATAAGTTCTGATAGTTTGTGTCTTTATTGTCATTTGTTTCCAGTAACCTTTTGATTTCCTCTTTGATTTCATCTTGGACCCACTGGTTATTGAGTATGAGGCTGTTTAACTTCCAGGTGTTAAGGTTTTTCTTCTGAGACCTTTGGAATTCGCAAATAATTTCAGAGCCTTGTAGTCAGCGAAGGTAGTCTGCAATATTTCTATCCTCTTGATATTATGGAGGTATGTTTTATGTGCCAGCATGTAGTCTGTCTTGGAAAATGTCCCATGTACATTGGAGAAGAATGTGTATCCAGGTTTCTGGGGATGGAGTGTCCTATATATATCCACTAGGCCTCTTTCTTCCATTTCTTTCCTCAGGTCTAGTATATTCTTGTTGGGTTTCAGTCTGGTTGACCTATCCAGTGTTGACAAAGCCGTGTTGAGGTCCCCTACAATTATTGTGTTGTTATTGATATTATTTTTCAGAATTATTAACAGTTGTATTAAATATTTTGCTGGCCCCTCATTCGGTGCATATATGTTTAGGAGAGTTATTTCTTCCTGTTCTACATACCCCTTGATTAATATAAAATGTCCATCTTAGTCCCTAACCACCTTCCTGAGTATAAAGTTTGCATTATCTGATATTAGTATGGCCACTCCAGCTTTTTTATGGGTGTTGTTTGCTTGGATAATTTTTCTCCAGTCTTTTATTTTTGAGTTTATGTTTGTTCTGACTATTCAGGTGCGTTTCTTGTAGGCTGCAGAAGGTTGGATTAAGTTTTTTGATTCATTTAGCCACTCTGTGTCTCTTGACTGGTGCATTTAGTCCTTTGACATTGAGAGAAAGAATTGTCCTTGGATTTAATGCCATCTTTATATCGAAATTTGGTGTGTCTTTTGGTTAGTATTGTCTTAAATTAGGTCTTTCAGTTTTTCTCTTAAGACTGGTTTTGAGTCTGTAAAGTTTCTGAGCTGTTTTTTGTCTGTGAAACCATGTATTCTTCCATCAAACTGGAAAATGAGTTTTGCTGGGTATAGTATTCTAGGTGAAGCTTTCATTTCCTTCAGTCTTGTCACAATATCCCACCACTGCTTTCTGGCATTAATTGTTTTTGGTGACAGGTCTGCTGTAAATCTCAAGGATGCTTGCTTGAACGTAATTTCCTCTTTTGATCTTGCTGTTTTCAGAATTCTGTCTCTATCTGTGGGATTTGTAATTGTGATTATGATGTGTCTTGGGGTGGTTTCTCTAGGGTGTCTTTTGGTTGGTACTCTTTGAGCATGCAGGATTTGATCACATATATTCTTTAGCTCTGGAAGTTTTTCTTTAATGATGTTCTTGACAGTTTTCTTCCTGGGTCTCTGGGACTCCAATGATTCTTTAGTTGTTTCTGTTGATCTTATCATAGACTTTTCATTTCATCTTTTCCCATTCTTTGACTAATTTTTCCATTGTCTGTTCATTTGCTTTAAGTTTTTTTCCAATCTCTCCTGCTGTATGGAGTTGTTATGTATCTCATCTTCCACAGAACCAAGTTTATCTTCAGCTTCTGTTACCCTGTCCCAGAGCTTATTCATTTTGTCATTCACTTCATTTACTGACTTATTCAGGCCTGTTAGTTGACATGTTATTTCAGTTTGGAGTTTTGTGATTTCTGTCTTCATATTTTCTTGGTTCTTATTAGAGTTCTGTTCAACTCGATCCATGGTTTCTTTGAGTTCATTGAGGATCTTCCATATTGCTAGTCTAAAGTCCTTATCTGAGAGGTTGATTAGTTGGTTGGTCATTATCTGGTCATCAGAATTGTCATCTTCATTCTCTATGTCTGATGCTGGCCTGCGTTGTTTCCCCATTGTCACACTTGTATTGTGGGTTTTTGTACGTGTTGTGGTGGTATTCATTGGCTATATGATGCAGACTGCACACTCCTCTGGCTCCACCCTTTCTGGATGGGAAGACTTGCCTCTAAGGGAGGGGAGTCCTCCGTGGATGAAGCCTCACACTGGATCAAATAATAGGCCCGAGCATGCAACAGAGAAAACATTCCGGAGAAAAATGCTTGCTTCTGTGATCCAGCACAGTTCTTAGTGTGATTTTTTCTTCTTGTTGCGATGGTGTTTTTCCAATTGTTTTCTTTTTACTTTTGTCAAGTGTATATGTGTTATTCATGAATCTTCTTATTCATTTTTAAGTTTCAAGTGCCTGTGTTTCTATTCTAATCCGTTGTGAATACTTCTTTGTTTTTGTATTTCTTCATTTCATTATTTGATTCACCTGTGTTCTCTAAGTTTCTTCTAATTTCTTGAAAATTCTTTGCTGAAGTTTGAACTATTTTGTAATGACTTTTGTTTTTTCCTACTGCTCTTTTTTTACTGTTGCTTTCCACGTGCAAAATTACTCATTTGAGAGCTGAAAATGTGTTCTTCATGAATCTTCTTATTCATTTTTGAGTTTGTTATGCTTTTATTTTTATTCTATTTTTTTGTAAATACTACTTCGTTTTTTTTTTGTCTTCATCTCATTATTTGATTCACCTGTGTTCTTTCAGTTTATTATTTTTCCTTAAAACTTCTTTGCTGATCTTAAAAATTGTTCAGTGATCTTTGTGTTTTTCCTACTGCTTCTTTTAACTTTTGCTTTCCCCATGAAAAATTACTCATTTGAGAGCTGAAAATGTTGTGCTCTTCATGAATCTCTGTATTTAATTCTTTTTTGAGTGCCTGCATTTTAATTCTAATCCTTTGATAATATTGTTTTTTTGTATTCTTGATCTCATAATTTGATTCACCTGTGTTCTTTAAGTTTCTTATTTCTTGAATGTTCTTTGCTGAAGCTTGAACAGTTGTGCAGTGATCTTTGTGGTTTTCCTATTGCTTTCATTTTACTTTTGCTGTTTTCTTCACATTACTAGATTTCACACTGGCTGTATTTATTGGATTTAGAGAATATGCTAGTAGGCAGGGGAAAGAAGAGCACATATTTTGCATACAACAGCTTTGGATTCACTTCCAGTTATGGTTACAGTTATTCCTAATAATGCCAGAAGCTTCCTGAACAACATTCAGAGTTGGTTCTGAGTAACATTATGAGGGTCCCAAGTACATCTCACTCCCCAATATGCTGGAAGCAATCTTAAATGTACAAAGTTCAAAATATTAACACAGCATAATTTGGAAAAAATTATTAATGTGGAAAAATAACTTTTATTGTTAGTATTATTTTTTTTTGTTTTTGGGTCACACCCGGCGGTGTTCAGGGGTTACTCCTGGCTGTCTTCTCAGAAATAGCTCCTGGCAGGCATGGGGGACCATATAGGACACCGGGATTCAATCCAAGCACCTTAGGTTCTGGATCGGCTGCTTGCAAGGCAAGCACCACTGTGCTATCTCTCCGGGCCCTATTGTTAGTATTTTTACTATAAAAACTTTATAGTGGTATGCTATGATCCATACAAATTTATGATTAATAGTAGTAAATGTGCACAGTATCAAAATTTTTATTTGGTAATGTTCTAACTTATCCTTCTCTTTGTATTTCATTGACAGTACAATCTTTTTGCACCTGAAATACAATTCAATTTCCCTGAAGATTCAAAAATCATGACTTTCGACACTCCTTTTGGGAAATTTGGCATCTTCACTTTTTTGATATTTTTTCTTTTCACCCAGCTGTTGCAGTGGTTGTAGAGTTTCAGGTTGATAGCATTGTCTTCCCTTTAGCATGGTACAACACACTGCCACTCCTCTCTGCTATCCCTTTTCAATCATCATGGGCTAGAGCTATGAGAGTCAACCTACTTGCTGCAAATACCCACAATACCAGAATGCACATGACATGTAATTCACATTGGCAATGATGCTGGTGGCTCTGACAACCTAATCAAGACTACATTATTATCTAATTTCATATTTTCCTTTAATATTTCATTTCTAAATTGTGCATTTAAATATATTTTCCTTATGAGTAAAGAAGGTATAAAATTTTAATACCAATTTCATATGAAGAAGCTAAATAGAAAAGAAATACAGAAAAAAATAATTTCAATAAAAACAAAATCAGTGGGCCATACGTATTTGCTTTACATGTAGTTGACCCATATTAAATACTTAGCACCACATATGGTTCTCTGAGCATCTTAAGGATGATTCTTAGCACATAGCTTTGAGTATAGCTGCATGTGGTCCCAAACACTGGCATTTCCAATTTAAGTCAGATACAAAGATCTTAGATATACTTAAATATACTGAAGTAAATCATGTTGATATAATAAAATCAATTTAGATTTAATCAAGTTTTTATAGATAATCCTTGATAGTGTCAGGAGCAATGAAATGTAAGACACTGTTATTTGTTGACTCAGATAAAGGGTTTCAAATGAAGAGATTAGATCAATGGTGAGCTAAAACTCATGCAAGAAGAATTTTCTAGTTTTGTAACTAAGTTAATTGGAAATAAAAATGATACCCTGGTCAAAAAAATTAATCTTCCCAAGTTAAAGGATAATGTCAGTACAAATAGTATCTTGTAAGGAACACAGAGTCAAATATTTGATGCAACTTAAACCACTTTAACAAGGTAATCACTTTCAGAGAGGTTCCCAAAATTATTTGACTTACAACTCTCTTTTTAGGAAAGCAACTATTCAGTGCTTCCCTGGAAATCTGTCTTCTTTGAGTGAACAAACAGAATGTGTCCAAATCCTGGGACTATCCTGGATCATTCTAACATCACCTGAGAAATGTTATTGCCTATTGAGAACAAGACTGGTTCTTGACTAATTTGAAAATATTTTACTTACAAAACAAGTCATTTTATGTTTCATGGGAATTATTGTGTTTGATTGTGACTATATAACATTTGAAATAATATATTTATGTTACTTTACATTGACCCCAGGGAATGGAATCTACGCACCAGAAGCAGTCCACATCTCTCACTATGACATGGAAACAGAGAGTGGCCAGCTGTTGCTCTCTGGACTGAAGTCCAGGCCTCAAAGTTATCCCACTTATCCTACACCAGTTGACTGAAGTGCTTATGCCAGAGGTGTCAGGCCATTCTCATCTGAGCAGTTGAATTTTCCAGGAGCAATTTATTTTGATGAGTTCACCTTCATAGAGCTCAAGAAAAGCACAGGAAATTACACAGTTTGCCAGAAAGACTTATGTTGTCACCTAATGTACCAGATGGTGAAAAGCGAACAGATGAAATGTATGTACTAGGGACTTTTGATGGGCTCCACACAGTAGAAGGACAATACTACTTATAGGTAGAAATGTGTACTTATGTAAGAATGACTGTTTTTTTAATATGTTCTTTAAAAAAATTTTTTTATTGAGACCATTGTGAATTCCAATTCTTTCACAGTTGTATTTCAGACATATAGTGACAGTGAATGAGGGCCATTTCCAACACCAGTATTGACCTTCCACCAGAATTCCTGGTACCTCCACACTTAGCCACCTGGTTTGCTAGTGTAAAAGGTCCTTTTTGTGTTTGTGACTGTTTTATTGATACTTCTTCTAAGTAATCATTGTGTTTCTTTAAAATTATTGTTGGATTCAGTTGTTTTAATGTTACACAATTCTCTGATTTTCCACTCAAAACACTTTATTTGTTGAGACTTAGGAAGAATAGAATTTGGTCTCTTGGTTTCAAGATAAATACACAGAGCAAATTAATTTTTTCCTGGAAGGCCAAGTTAAAAAATAGTTTCAATTTCTATACAAGCTCTTGTTTAGTCAGGTTACTTTTAAAGCATTGTTTTAAAACTATTTTCAACTGATAATTGAAATAAGAAACCCATTTCACTTTAAAAATCCAGGGTAGTGAAGTTGTATAACCAAATTAAGAGATATTTTAAGGAACATTTTGTGTACTTTGAATAGTTGATATTTGAATTGGAAATAACATAGTTATGTGTTGTGGTTCTGTGTAAGACAGTGCAATTTTAATAATATAGCTTTTCCCAATTTTGTTTTATTTAAAATAAATGGCTAATACTGATCCAATAAATTCACTTTAGGACTACCAATTGGTTATGAGCTGTAATTGAAAACTCTGCTAGGAGACCATTTATAAATATTTTTTCTATCCCTTAAAATTATATTGTATTAATGAAGTTTCAGATTTTCTTTTCCTACATAGATATGTACATTGCTGAAGTGTCAAACCACAGATCTGAAGACTTGTGGGGAGCCGGTGGGGTCAGCTTTTACCAAGTTTGAATAATTCTCCCTGAGTGGCACATTTAGAACCAGATTTGTTTTTCCACAGATCCTTCTCAGTGGGAGTCAGCTTGCCCCTGAAAGACACTATGAGGTCAGAGGCTTTGGGGCTGTTACCTTTGAACTAGTGTAACAAAAGCTCTTGGAATAATGAAATACTATTGCAGTGTTTTTGTTCATAATAAATGAACAATTGGGCCCGGAGAGATAGCACAGCGGCGTTTGCCTTGCAAGCAGCTGATCCAGGACCAAAGGTGGTTGGTTTGAATCCCGGTGTCCCATATGGTCCCCCGTGCCTGCCAGGAGCTATTTCTGAGCAGACAGCCAGGAGTAACCCCTGAGCACCGCTGGGTGTGGCCCCAAAACAAAACAAAACAAAAAACCATAATACATGAACAATCCTTTAAAGATATGTGGCTGCCAGGATTGAACCAGGTTTGATAT
Organism: Suncus etruscus; assembly: GCF_024139225.1. NCBI lineage: Eukaryota > Metazoa > Chordata > Mammalia > Eulipotyphla > Soricidae > Suncus > Suncus etruscus. Next base: position 4,701,141 of record NC_064859.1, read on the forward strand.
CCAGTATCCCCTGAGATTTGCCAAAAGTGATCTCTGACCAGAGACCAGGAGTAAATCCTGAGGATAGCCAGAGTGGCCTTAAAATAAACAAAAAAATAAATAAATAAAACAATAACAAAGCACCAGAAAACACAAATACATGTAAAGCTATGATAAGGAGGATAATTTGTGATTTTTATATTGTTTTTAGACTATAATGGGAAATAGGGATTTATTTACTATTTAAATAATTCATGAATTCATAATTTATTTTTAATTTAAATTATATAAATAAATTCACTTTCTATTTAAATACGATGCTGAGATCTAAAGGACATTGGATTAAAAAAATTAAAATGCTACTTATTTCAAGTGATGACAATATCTCTTCACTTGCTTGGTGTGAAACATGTTAAAGTGTATGTTCAACTTCTCTGTTGTTGCATTATCTTATATAATAATAATGCAGAAAAATAATAGATCATTTATTTTTCTACATGATTTTATTTGGCAACCCATGACAGAGTTTCATTGGTATAATTTGCACCCTCGAAATCCTTCTGCAATTAGACCTTTATATTTGAACCATATCCTTGTGAATTTGAATGTTTATAAACTTTCATTTTATTATACTTTAAAAATGTATATTTCATTTTCTCAAGCTGTGCTCAGGGGGTATAAGGGCCACTCTCAAGGATATTTGACAATTGGCCAGTAGTTCAATGCTAAGACCAATAGATATGAGGAGGCTTGGCCTGATGGCACCAAGAACTACCAGAGATACCCTTTGTGTGCCTTCAGGTGGTACTGAGAAACTTTTTGTGATATTCAGGAACCCATGTACTCTAACTTGTGTTTCTCATACCTCCTTAGGCTGCTTTTAAAGTAATGTTGTCAGAAATGGCTTCTAGAAACCAAGCTCTGCATTGGAATTAACACTTTGATTTCTTTGATCAGATTTTGAGAGATGGGTGTCTGAGAAGCCAAAGCAAAACACCTTTGCCTCTCTTGGTTATGGCTTTGTATGGAAGAGTGTTTGAGAAGAATCCTCCACGTTTGGGACAGGGACCTGGGAAATTGCAATAATCCCCTTCACTCACAGATACTTAATATTAGCACAGTGGAAAAAGAGGAAGAAAATAAGAATTTAATTTCAGTGTGAAACCAAATGTTATAATTTGTTAAAACAAATTTAAGAAATTAAAAAATCAATAAAATGCAAAATTTATCCTTTATATGTTCTACTATGTGTTTGATCATAGTATATATTTAATTATATATGGGAACTTTTCTATACTGATGTCTCATGAAGATGATAGTATGTGTATGTGTAGAGCAACATCTATTTAAATCTGAAAGGTACTAGAAAAATAGGTTTTCTTTTTGTGGTAATCACTTTGATTTTCATAAATATTCTTTCCATCAATTGTAGTTGTGAAGAGTGAATAATAATTTTTATGATAAACTTTATTATAGTCAATTAAAGTACAAATAATTAATGTTTGTGGGCATCTTTAAAAATAATTATAATAAAATGTAATTAAATGTTTTTCTATTCTTTAGCACTTATTTGCACAGCAATTAGATACATAGAATGTTAAATTTAAAATAAATGATTTGCTTTTGACCATGCCCTGTTTCTTTCTTCTTGACATTTTTCTAGGTAAAGTGTAATTAATTGAACTAAGTCACCAGATTCTGGTGTTAAAATCAGAACAGTTTATAAAGGGTCATGCTATCACCTTTACTCCAGTTACCTTTGTTCCCATGACACCATACTCTGAGTTCTCATTTTGGTTAGTCACTGATTTACTCTGGGATGAGACATTCCTGAGAGCAAGGACAGTGTCAGGGAAATGCAGGAGCAATTAAGGCTAATTTGAGTTTAGTCTTCCATATATAAAAAACTTAGGACAATTGCTTTTTCAAACTCTGGTATTGAATTCCATTCAATTTAATTCATTTCCTTTTCTATTGTTAATTTCTTGCTATTGTTCCTCAATTATCATGGAATGACTTTGCCAAAGAGCAGGTCTCTACCCTAGACTGGCTGTGTGGGACATGGGCATCTTCCCTCTTTATGGAATCATGTTGGTTCCTTTCATGCTTTATTTCCTCTCTCTTCTAGACAAATATAAAAAGACTTAATTTCTGGTGGCTTCTAATTTCTTTCACCCTATATAAAATGATATATAAGCTTATATAAGCTTTCACCATATACAGTAACCTGGACTTACTCTTTCTAGTACCGAGAAATGCAGTTATCAAATCTTATTAATGTCTCAGCTTTTTTTAGTCATGATTCCTTTAAAAGGTGTGTTGTCCCTTGCCTTTTATTGCTCTATTTTAAAGATATTTTGGCCTTTATTTATCACCCTATTCTACCATATTTTGTGTATCATGACTTACAAATGACAAACTGCTAATCTCATTTTATACTGTTTTCCTCATCTAAATTGTTTCTTTGGAGAATAAAACTATTCTTCTGGCTTTTGCTAATATTTATAAGGCAACATACTATATAAGTAACCAATGAGTTAAGTTAATTTTTCAAGAAAGAAATTTTGGCTAAACAATAAAAATTTTAGGTTATATACATATATGTTAAAAAATTTTATAATAAACCACTTTAGTAAATTAATAAGGTTTTTGTGTTACAGTGAAACTTACAAAGATCTGAGCCACTAGACGTAAATATCTAAGCATATGTATTAGCAATAAAAAAGCCAAGAGTTAGTTGTTTACTATAAAGCACACTGTAATTATGACTCTAATTTCAATTCTCAACAGTAACTGTCATTCAAACACAATGTGTGTGTATATATATATATAGTATATATATATATCAAACACCACACAGCAAAACTCTGTAATTAGTTGGGTGCCCTCACAACTCACTGTTGGCATTATACTTGGAGATAGCATCAGATTCAACAGATAAAAATCACACTCCAGAGTATTTCTCTCCTACATCATATTTCAAATGCCCAATAAAAGTTTAGTGCTTAGCATTTCCTATAAACAAATTAGAAGTTTCATGATCCCACTTTGTAGTCAACCAATTTTCTACAGCAGCTCGCAGAAATCCATGCAACATTTTACCTTACTAAGTTACTAATTAATGCTATAAAAGAAACATAACCCAGCAAAAAACAGTTGAAGAGATGCATAGAGCAAAGTGTGAGGAAGAGATTTTATGCTCTTTAATATAGCACTCTTCAAATCTCTATGTATTAACAAAACAGAAGCACTTACCCCTGTCAATTACATAAGCATGCTGTGTAAAATCATAACACATTGGAGACTGAACTCAATTTTTAGTCCATCCTCATCCTTTCTCCCTCACTCTCAAATTCTGGAGTTGTAAAGTTCCAACTACTTAATCACACAATAGCAATAACAATAACACAATAACAATCACTTAATAACATTTAGCTGCAGATTTTTCTTAAAAGTTTCATTATTGACATAAATAAAGGCATATCAGGTTTCACAGAACACAAGAATTCTGTGGGAGCAAAAAAAACACTTATAAATTTTTCACTTATAAATTATAACACTGGGCAGGGAGACTGAAGATGTCAAGAATATCTCATCCCTGCAAGCCACCAAGCATTAACCCCCTCAAACCCCTAAGACCAGTGCTGGGGCACCAGGCAAAATAGTGGCCATCACCAGATTGAAAATTAAGCTCCTATGGAGATTGCTGAAGAAAAACCTAACGGTGGTGATGCAGTAAATAAGGGTGTCCTGACATAGTCTAGCTTGTGGGATGCAGACATTAGAAAATGTAGCTGAGGCATTGAGGGAGGGCATCTAAGCATGGTGGGGATTCATGAACTGGTGTAATGATAGAGGCAGCACGGCTGTGTGACAGACTACATGTGGCCAGCAGTGGCAGTGAGGCATGGGAGCTCAGCCTGGCCCTGCTTTCCTGCATTTTGAATTATGGTTCCTGCACCAGAGAAAGGTGTGGCTATGAGATAGGCAAAAGTAGAGACCAGCAGCTGTGGTGATGGTCAGATTTTAAAATCAAAAGGGCCATTTTGAATTTAGGCTAGTTACCAAGAAAAGAGTTTGCCATTCTGTCTCTTTTCATGGCCACACATTTCTTATAGCCCAGGAGCTGAACAGCAATATATCACCACAAGGCAGTTAGAGTGATAGCATGGTGGGTAGGGTGGTTGCCTTGCATGCAGCTGGCCTGGGTTCAATCCCTGGCATCCCATAAGGTCACCCAAGCCTGCCAGGAGTTATTTTTGAGTGAACATCCATGAGTAACACTTGAGCTCTGCCTGGTGTGGCCTGAAAACAAAAAAACAAACCAAACCAAACAAAACACCACCTCATTTCAAAGGTCACAATGGAAAGGCAATGAAAAACATCACCATCTAGTGAACAAAGATAATACTATGAGAACCCAACTAACATCAGCCACCTTTATAACCTCTTTGATAAGGACTTTAGAGAAGAAATATGGAGAGTGGTCAAGGAACTCAGAGAAACCATGAATTTCTGTTCTCAGAAATGAGAAAACTTTAAACAGAAATGAAAAGCTTGGTAGGTGAGATGAAAGACTCACTGGAAGGCCTGCTGAGGACAGAATTAGTGAACTAGAAGATGAGTTGCATAACAACTTTATACAATAGAAGTTGAAAAAGAGCCTTAAAATAAATGAACAGAAGATGGAAAATATTCTCAAAATAAGCAAACAGTCAATAATAGACCTATGGAATAAATTTAACAGAAACAAGATACTATTTATTAGGGTTAGAGAGAGGTAGGAAGAAAATCCCTGTGAAGAAACATTATTGAGGAGGTCCCAGAGCTGATGAGTGCTTAGACTCATATCCTGAATGGCAGAAGAGTACCATCTAAAAGGTACCCAAATAAAATTACCCAAGGCACATCCTCATCACAATGATGAAAACCACAGAGATAGAATACTGAAAGCAGCAAGATTAGAATGAGAATCTACATACAAAGAAGCAAACTTAAGATTTACAACAAATTTATCACAAGTAACCCTCCAAACTTAAAGGAAATGGTAGGATATTGTGAAGAAGTTTACTGAAATGAACACCTCTCCATGATTACTTCACCCAGCCAGACTTTCATTCAGATTTGAAGGAAAGATACACATATTTATAGATAAACAATGGCTCAGGAACTTTACAGACTCAAAGACAACTTTAAAAGTAGAATTAAAGTGTCTAGTTTAATGCAAGACAGAGCTCACAAACACACCAACCTTTTACAAAAAGATTGAAAAAATTCCAAGAAAAAATTCTCAATGAACCAATTGCACCATGCAAGAAACACAGAGTGGCAAAATGGATCAGAAAACTGAATCTAATATTTTGAAGCTTGCAAGAAACACATTTGAATAGTCAGAGCAAACAGACTCAAAATCAAAGCTTAGGGTACAATCATTCAAGTAAACAATTTCTTTAAAAAGGCTGGGGTGGCCATTCTAATATCAGACAACACAGATTTTAGGCTTAAAAAGGTTATAAGAGACAGAGAGGGCCATTTCTTAATAATCAAGGGATGTGTATTGCAGAAAAATAATCACACTCATAACATATATGCATTAATGAGGGAGCAGTAAAATACTTTTAAAATATAGTGGAGCAGTGTGGTTACAATAAAGAAGGGACCACTAAGATGATAATTAGAACTGATCTTGCTGGACAAGAACTGGGTGTTGAACAGAGATATAGTGATAGGTACAGTCCCCTTCATTAATAATGAAAACCACAGTGTTCTAAAGGTGAAAAAGGAAAGAGAGAGATTCACTTCTCTGCAAGGCTCTTTACTATGAATTAGCAAAACCCCTACATTTCAGGAGCATGGCATGCCATTGGTTGCTTATAGAGGTGGCAATAGGGAACTCTGGATACTCAGCTTTGCTGGGATAGTAAAGATTCTCATGATTTCCCAATTTCATTCTCAGTTGATGGTATCCTTTAGTGAGAGCCATAATATTTACCCAATGATCTTCTCTTTACTAGTACTGTTGGGAAACTAAAATAGTATCTTTAGGAATTAAAATTGGTTAGAATTAGACACACACACACAAAACATGTCCTCTCATCTGTGAATAATTTAATCTAAAGCCTCACACAAGCAAGACCCAGGGACCCCAAACCCAGCAGGAAAAGGCCGGGTGAGTGTCTCGCTCCCAAGCGGCCGCAGCCACAGACCCAGAGACCTCAAACCCAGTGGGGAAAGGCCGGGTGAGTGTCTCACTCCCAAGCGGCCACAGCCGCAGACCCAGGGACCCCAAACCCAGCAGGGAACGGCCGGGTGAGTGTCTCGCTCCCACATGGCCGCCCACAGACCCAGGGACCCCAAACCCAGCGGGGAAAGGCCGGGTGAGTGTCTCGCTCCCAAACGGCCACAGCCGCAGACCCAGGGACCCCAAACCCAGTGGGGAAAGGCCAGGTGAGTGTCTCCCTCCCAAACGGCCACAGCCACAGACCCAGGGACCCCAAACCCAGCGGGGAACGGCCGGGTGAGTGTCTCGCTCCCACATGGCCGCCCACAGACCCAGGGACCCCAAACCTAGCGGGGAAAGGCCAGGTGAGTGTCTCGCTCCCACGTGGCCGCCTGTCGCAGACCCAGGGACCCCAAGCCCAAGTGGAGAACCGACTGGCAGAGGCTTGGAGGTGTAGAGCTCCATAAACACCCAGAGAGAGGAGGGAGGACAGAGAGCTAGGCTCAACAGCACCAGCAAACATTGTGGCCAGGAGTGGGACTGCACCACTGGCTGAAATAAGGAGCAGAAAAGTGACAAGGCTGACCTCTAAGTAGCAAAGGGGAGAAGAAAGAGCTAGGTTCAACAAGCTCACCCAACAGCCCCCTCTAGAACCACCCTTAGGAAAGTGACCCATCTTCACGCCACAGGGGACCAAAGTAGGCCGAAATTAGAAGCCACAGCACTCCAAAGCACACCATTAAATACAAAGAAATATGCGTAAATCAAGGAGATCCTTGATATCTGGAGACACCATGACAAACCCTAGCAAGTTTCCAAGTCCACCAAAATGCACAGATCCATGGGAAGATGACCTAAAAGTGGCCATGAGGAAGGAAATGCAAGAATTAATAAAAAAGAAATCAAAGAAACCCTAGCGACCGAATATAAGAAATCCATGGATGAACAAATCAGCCAAATTAAAGAAGCAATGTCAAAGAACATGAGAGAGTCCATACAAAAAGAAATGAAGGAATTAAAAGACAAAGTAACAAGCCTTATGAGCAGAAACACAGAGTTGGAGAAGCACATTGAAGAACTCGAAGGAAAACTGCAAACAAAATATGATCAAGAAACCAACAAAGAAATAAAAGGCAAAGCCCTGGAAGGAAAAATCCAATATCTAATGAACAAGGACAAAAAAAAAATCTAAGAATTCTGGGTATACCAGAAGGGGAGGAAATAGGGAAAGGGGAAGAACAAGTAGTCAGGGAGATAATAACAGAGAACTTCCCCACCCTCTGGAAAGAAAATTCAGGGCAAATCCAGGAAGCCAAGAGAATCCCTAATAAAATAGACCCTAATAAACCAACTCCAAGACATATAATAATTCAAATGGCAAAAAAACAAAGAGAAAGAAGAACTCCTTAAAGCAATAAGGGAGAAAAAAAAACCTCAAGTACAAAGGAAAGGATATAAGAATCAAACCAGATCTCCCATTTGAAATAATTCAAGCAAGAAGACAGTGGAATGACATATTTAAACGACTGAATGAAAGAAATTTCCAACCCAGGGTCCAATACCCAGCAAAACTATCATTCATGTGGGAGGGCAAACTAAAAACATTTTCAAACATGAACGAGCTTGAATTATTTGTGCAAACTAAGCCAATCTTAAACGACCTACTCAGAGACGAATTACACAATCTAAACCCCCGATTGTAATATCAACCATTCCACACAATACAACTGCACAACAGTCCTCTCAATAATTTCCCTAAATGTTAACGGACTAAACTCTCCAATTAAAAGACACATAGTAGAGAACTGGGTTAGGAAAAATAAACCAGACTTCTGCTGTCTCCAAGAAACACACCTACAACTACAGGATAAGCACCAGCTTAGAATAAAGGGATGGAAAGTAATTATACAGGCCAATGGAAAACAAAAAAGAGCAGGGACAGCCATTCTGGTATCAGACCAAATTGCATTCAATCTCAAGAAAGTGATCAAAGACAAAGAGGGTCACTACCTACTGATCAGGGGAACATTGCATCAAGAAGTACTAACCCTGGTCAATATCTATGCACCTAATATAGAGCCAGCAAAATATGTGAGGCAACTACTAGCAAACCTGGAGAAACACATAAAGGGAAATGTGACAATAGTAGGGGACCTCAATACTCCACTATCACCACTGGACAGATCCACCAAACAGAAGAATAGCAAAGAAATAAGAGCTCTAAATGAAAAATTAGAAGATTTAGGGCTAATAGATTTAATTATAGCCCTCCATCCCCAGAAAGCAGAATACACATTCTTCTCAAACCCACATGGAACCTTCTCCAGAATAGACCATGTCTTAGGATACAAAGCCAACCTATATAAGACCACAAAGGTAAGGATCATTAGAAGTACCCTTTCAGAACACTATGCAACAGAGGTCAAAATTGATGTCAAGAAGAAACGATGGAGAAAAACTAATACCTGGAGATTAAACAACATGCTGCTCAACAACAACTGGATCAAAGAACAACTCAAGGAAAAAATAAAAAGATTCATTGAGACAAATGATAATGAGGAGACAACTTGTCAAAATTTGTAGGACACAGCAAAAGCAGTAATTAGGGGGAAACTCATAGCAATACAGGCCTATGTCAAGAAACAGAAAAGCAATAAAATCAACAGTTTAAACAATCACCTCAAGGAATTGGAACAGCAGCAGCAGAGAAACCCAACCACGACCAGAAGGCAAGAAATAATAAAAACCAGAGCAGAAATAAACAACATAGAAACTAAGAAAACAATACAAAAAATCAATGAGACCAGGAGTTGGTTTTTCAAAAAAATAAACAAGATAGACAAACCACTGGCAAAACTCACCAAAAAAAAGAGGAAGAACACCCAAATCAGTAGGATCACAAATGAAAGGGGAGAGATTACAACAGAACCCCAAGAAATACAACATATCATGAGATCATACTATGAACAACTATACTCAACTAGGCTAGAGAACCCAGCAGAAATCGACAGATTCCTAGAAAAATACCATCTTCCAAGACTGGAGAAGGAAGAAATAGAAAGCCTAAATAGACCAATCACCTCAGAGGAAATTGAAGATGTAATTAAGAAACACCCCAAGAACAAAAGTCCAGGCCCAGATGGATTTACAGGTGAATTCTACCAAACATTTCGAGAAGACCTACTACCACTTTTCCATAGGCTCTTCCAAACCATAGAGAAAACTGGAATCCTCCCCAATTCCTTTTATGAGGCCAATATCACACTCATTCCCAAAGATGGCAAAGACACCACCAAAAAAGAAAACTACAGACCAATCTCACTAATGAACATAGATGCAAAGATACTCAACAAAATCTTAGCAAACCAAATCCAGCAATTCATCAAAAAGATCATACATCATGATCAAGTGGGATTTATACCAGGAATGCAAGGTTGGTTCAACATATGCAAATCAATCAACATTATACATCACATCAACAACAAGAAAGACAAAAACCACATGATCATATCAACGATGCAGAGAAGGCGTTTGACAAAATCCAACACCCTTTCATGTTAAAGACACTCAGCAAAATAGGGTTAGAAGGATCCTTCCTCAAGATAGTTACAGCTATCTATGAAAAACCGACAGCCAACATTATTCTTAATGGTGAGAAACTAGAAGCATTCCCACTAAGATCAGGAACTAGGCAAGGCTGTCCACTCTCTCCACTCTTATTCAATATAACCTTAGAAGTCCTAGCAATAGCAATCCGACAAGAGAAGGGAATCAAAGGAATCCAAGTTGGGAAAGAGGAACACAAACTATCTCTATTTGCAGACGATATGATGATATACATCGAAAACCCTAAAGAGTCCACAATAAAACTCCTAGAAATAATCAACCACTACAGCAAAGTGGCTGGATACAAAGTCAATACACAAAAGACAGTTGCGTTTCTATATACAAACAATGAAGCCGAGGAGAGAGAGAGATTATAAATACAATTCCATTTAAAATAGTATCAAAAAATATCAGATACCTAGGAATCAACCTCATAACGGAAGTGAAAGACCTATACCAGGGAAACTTCAAAACACTTCAGAAAGAAATTGAAGAGGATCTAAAGAAATGGAAGAATATCCCATGCTCATGGATAGTAGAATTAACATAGGTAAAATGACTATCCTACCCAAACTACTATATAGATTTAATGCAATCCCTATCCAAATTCAAACACCATTCTTTAAAGAAATAGAACAATCCATCACAAAATTCATCTGGAACCACAAAAGACCCAAGATAGCCAAACAAATACTGAAAAACAAGAAGCTGGGTGGCATCTCCTTACCTAAGTTGAAACTATACTATAAAGCCATAGTAATCAAAACAGCATGGTACTGGAACAGAGACAGGACCACAGACCAATGGGTCAAGACAGAATTCCCAGACATAAACCCCCAGATATACAGCCAACTAATATTTGATAAAAGAGCTAGAAACTTGAAATGGAACAAAGAAAGCCTCTTCAACAAATGGTGTTGGTACAACTGGAAAACCACATGTACAAAAGTGAAAATTGACCCATACCTCACTCCTTATATGAAAGTCAACTCAAAATGGATCAAAGACCTTGAAATCAGACCCAAATATATAAAGTTTATCGAGAACAAAATAGGTAGAACACTCGAAGACCTATATATCAAAAAGGTCTTCAAGAATGGAGCACCAATGGCAAGAACTTTAGCATTAAACATAAACAAATGGAACTACATCAAACTAAAAAGCTTCTGCATGGCGAAAGAAACCTTACGTAATGCAAGAAGACAGTTAACAGAATGGGAAAAATTTTTTTCACTTGACATATCAGATAAAGGGCTGATATCTAGAATATACAAAGCACTCAGAAAGCTGAGCCCCCCAAAACCAAATAAAGCCATAAAAATGGGGAGAGGAACTGAATAGACACTTCTCTGAGGAAGACAGAAGGATGGCCAACAAACACATGAAAACATGCTCACCTTCACTCATCATCAGAGAGATCCAAATCAAGAGAACAATGAGATACCACCTTACAGCAGTAAGGATGGCTCACATCAAAAATAATGGGGACGATCTCTGTTGGCAGGGATGTGGTATGAAAGGAACTCTCATCCACTGCTGGTGGGAATGCCCCCTAGTCCAACACCTATGGAGAACAGTCTGGAGAGTGCTCAAAGAACTCAGAATTGAGTTGCCATTTGACCCAGCAATTGCTCTCCTAGGTATATACCCCCAACTTGGAAGGACATTCATTCCAAAATACGTGTGCACCCCACTATTTATAGCAGCACTCAGTATAATAGCCAGGTCTTGGAACCAACCTCGATGTCCAACAACAGATGAATGGATCATTAAGATGTGGTATCTATACACAATGGAATATTACATGGCAGTCAGAAATGATATGATCACAGACTTTGCAGCAACTTGGATGGATCTAGATCATGTTATGTTAAATGAAGTAAGTCAGAAGACCAAAGATAAACACAGAATGATAGCACTATTCTGAAGCACCCAGATCATACATCTTATACACAACTAACACTCAACAATCAAATAATAGGGTTTAATAGGGTAGAAACTCTAAACACTGTAATAGCCAACATATACTCGAATGCAGCGCCCAAAATACATGAAAAAAGGGACAATGCAAACTCTTGACTGCACTATACCACAAAGAAAACAGCAGCACCAGAAATAACAGCATAGGGAGAACAGGTATGTAATCAGCCTTCTACGACAAAGGCCCACAATAATCCCTTGGAGATCGTAATCAGGATCACAGGTAAAGAATACCACTGGAAATCACTGACTCCAATGGAATCATTCCATAACATCATATTTTAATGCCTTATCTTACTATATTTAAAATAACCTCTCAGCTTTTCTGTCCACAGACATCCTTGGATACAAAGGGTGGATAAACCAAGATGGCAGCTCGGGATACCACACGAGATACCATTCCTAGCTGGCACTACGAGATGGTCCCGAGAAAACTCTTTAACATACACTTTTTTTTTCAAGGTTATACCTTCTTTTAGGAATCGAAGCACGTGGCCAGTCAGACCACCAAAGCAGTACCCGTGACATACGGACTTAAACTACAGACTATACTCATCGAACACACTCAAGCAAACTAACATTCCCTTGCTATTCTCTCCTCTCTTCTCACTACTTTCTCTTTTTATCATTTCTTCTCCACTCTTCTCGCTACTTTTTTTTCTTTCCTCTTTTCCCTTCCTTTCCAATGTATTTTCTCGTTTCTCTCTTCCTACCACTACCATATACCTTCCCCTTTCCCCCCTTTGGAAACCCAAATACCCCCTCATCCCTCATTCCCATCCATACTTCCCACTGTATTAACACTCTTCACCCTCAGTCCTTAATCTATTAGGCATCAAGATTGACCTCCTACCCCAATGAACCAGTACCCAGTACCCAAACGAAGAGACACCCAGTCAAACCCACACTCCGTCTCCTGCAAGAAAAGGCAACTAACTCCCCTGCTGACCCATGCTGCGCGGCCCTCCCTACCATCTCCCCCTAAGGAGGACTGTTACTTGAAACCGGACATAGCCCCAAAAGTAGCCCAATACAAGAACCCTTCCCAAGACCTCCCTGCCGCAAATCTTTCACCAACCTGAAGAAGGTCAGGGGGTGTGATGGAAAGGTGCCTGGAAACCCACACACTACAAGAAAAACCCAAAAGACAACGGGAAAACCTATACTCCCAACATAAACATAAGACCTGTATTACACCTCCTCTTTACCTGCCTTTCCCCAAATGTAAGGTAGTCTTTTGCACCTCTTTGGTCCTTTAAATACTCCGTTAATTCATTTTTTAACTTTCTTGTCCACATATACATATGTGAGCACATACATTTTTAATCCTATTTTCTTCTAATCTGTTTTGGGTATGTGACCTGTTTTTGTTTTCCTCTCTGTCCACCCCCAAAGGCACCAACAATATAATGTAGCACCATTTCTCTCTGCAAAGGCACACTAAAAAAAGGGGAAAGCTTTCACATAAAAAAAAGAGCTTTTATCTACTAGAGATAGAAACTCAGAGTTGTTTACAATACAGGGATAACTCCTACCTTGAAAATATGTCATGTGGAATCAACTTAGACCTCAGGAGATCAGATCCCATCCATCCAACCTTGAACCCTGAATCCCAGTCACAGAAATGGCACAGTCCTTCACAACAGCTGCAGGTAACAAACCCCATCCGGAACAACCTTATTACTGCTGGAACACCAACGAGTGCCAGTTCTAATACGATATCCTGACACCGAGGAAAAGGGGAACAACTTGATTTAAGAGCAGGTTATCCTGCCCTACCAGCCACCGATAAGACAAAATCAGAAGATTTGTCACCCGCTGGTAGGTCCAGAAGCCAAAAACGTGATTTACAGAGGACTGGCTGCTAGAACCATGACCAGACTGTATATATCTTGGGACCAATAAAAAAGCCCTAGCCTAGGGTTTGAGCTACGACCTGCACAACAACCATGATCCCCAGTTCCAAAGGTCTGGCAGAGACAACTCTAACGGAATGGGGCTTCTGGAAACGCAAGGAAAGGCGTTATCCTAGGTGCCATCCCAGGGTTAGTGCCAAGACCAAGACCACTAACCACAGAAGATGGACTGGAATGACACTGAGGGAACAGAACTTCTACAACCACAAAGACTGACTTCATCATAAGTCCCACCCCTGTAACTGTGCAGATACTGAGATCTCTAGATACAAAGGTCTCACTATAACACCCAGGATGGAGCAGAAGCCTCCCAAACTCCACAAATGCACCACCGGGAGAATAAAGGATCATGAACAGAGTCTATAGACTCTCTCTCTCTCTCTCTCTCTCTCTCTATATATATATATATATATATATATATATACAGAGAGAGAGATAGTATATATATATATATATATATATATATATATACACTCCAAGGGCGGAGAAACCCCATATCTCTTAGGCCATGTGAATCCCTTTTTGAATGACCCCAATATTTACTGTGCCTGGGCAGGAGGGAAAAAAAACCACATTGTTTATTTTTCATATATTACTTTTTATCTTCAGGTACTACTATTATTATTTTTATTTACCTATCTATTTTTGGTCTATTTCTTTGTTTTAGTGTGGTTATTGAGGTTATTGCCCCCCACTTATCTTCCCCCCCCCTTTTTTTTTCTTTTCAGATTTCTGGGTGGAACCCGGCAGTGCTCAGGGATTATGCCTGGCTCCGGGCTCAGAGATTGCTCCTGGCGGGCACGAGGGACCATGTGGGGCGCAGAGATTCGAGCCAATGACCTCCTGCATGAAAGGCAGACGCCTTGCCTCCATGTGATCTCTCAGGCCCCTTCTTTTCCCTCTTCATGGGCTCTGCCATGATGCCTTTCTCAAGACCACGGCATTTTTTGTTTGTTTGTTTGTTTTGTTCTGTTTTTGGGGTGCTTAGCGTTATTGTTGGAACTCTTAATAGATATTTGACACTTCATTTCGTAGGGGTGGACTGTTTCACCTTCTTTTTCTCCTTCGTCTCTCAAACCAATGGCAAGAGCCTCTAGAAGAATTCTGCTTATTCCCGGCGTATTAGACTTTTACCCCAGTTTATCATTTTTCTCCTCTTCAAACAAAACCACATAACTTGAACTAGCTAGTCCTGCCCCCCAATTAGAGGGGGAAATAAAGGAGGCATCAGGACAAAACAGGTGTAAGACTACGAAGAAATAGGATAGGTACAGAGGGGACCACATAGTCTAGCAGCCCTGGGGGTGAGGGAGGAGGATATGGAAGGTAGGACAAAAACGGAGGAGTAGGGAAGACAAACCGGTGATAGGAATCCCCCCTGATTTTATGTAAATATGTACCTAAAATATTATTGTCAACAATATGTAAGCCACTATGATCAAAATAAAAATTATGTTAAAAAAAAGAAATATAAGTAGCGGGAAAAAAAATACTCCCAAACCTTTAGAGGTCAGGAATTCTAAAAAAAGGTACAGATAATAAACTGAAGGGCTCTTAGCATAAGTTATGGGAATACCTACGCCATTCAGGGCATGCTCTAGGGTGGGAGTCCTTGTCTCCTATCTGTTACCCTTCCCTGAAGGAAAACAATTCCCAGAAATTATTACCTAAAATTTCTTCATTCCTCGCATTCCCTTACTGAAGTTGTAAACCCCTTTAGGTTTAGTTAATATTAAAGAATGTTATCTATTCTTCTCTCTATGACCAATGATTGCTGGACAATAAATATTCAATGGAGAGGACAGTCTGGGCTCTCTGTCCATAAGACAGCCAGCTCCCTGACTCCCATGTTTTCTCTCTAAAAAAAAAAAAATTGGTTAGAATTAACTTTTTTTTTTCTTCTGTACTTTGCTTGCATGGGAAAGGATGAATCTTCTTATCACTTATCTGGTCAAGTCAGAGAGTGCAGGGATAAAAGGCCAGATAAAGAGCACTACTGGATAGGAAATCAGTATCCTCCCAGATGGAGCAAAAGCTTTTTTTTTTTTTTTTTTTTTTTTGGTTTTTGGGCCACACCCGTTTGATGCTCAGGGGTTACTCCTGGCTATGTGCTCAGAAATCGCCCCTGGCTTGGGGGGACCATATGGGACGCCGGGGGATCGAACCGCGGTCCGTTCCTTGGTAGCGCTTACAAGGCAGACACCTTATCTCTAGCGCCACCTTCCCGGCCCCAGGAGCAGAAGCTTCTTAAGACCCTCTCTAAGGACATCTGTTAGCCCTGAAAAGTTATCTATCTCAGCCACTGGATGTGGAGACATAGATTGACCTCAAAAGTGACTCTAGGTTTTTATAAGGTTGTGCGCCTTTCCCTCTTACCCGCTCTCTTTTATAAACTGCTATTTTTGAACTAATCCATCTGTGTAATCTCTATGCTTGTAGAACCCTATATAAACCTTAGCTCAATGCTACTCTGGGTCCCAGCACTGCCTGCTATGTCAGGGAACACTGGATCCCAGTGCTCACAGGTTTAATAAACTGTAATAATAATAATAATAAATATAATATAAATATAATAAAAATAATAATAAATCAATAAACATTGCTGTGGGCTATTTGTTGTCCCTAATTGGGTTGTTGGACTCAGACCTAATAGTGCCATAATACAGATTAGCATGGAAGAGAATATCACTTGGAAGAGTGTTGACCTAAAAATTCACAAGTGAAAGTATATTTATCTTGAACCTAAGAATTTAGATTTTTTAATTAGAATTTCTACCTTGGATTTAGTAATTAAAAAGTTGTTCTAACAGACAAAACTCCAGAGGTTCCCAAAGAGAGGAAAATATATTTAGTTTGAAACCAGGCAAAAATCAATATTAGACAAGCACAGTTGTGCTTGCCCAAAAGTCTAAAGATAAGAACAGATTAAATTCTGTTCACCATTTCCCCTAAAGCCTGATCCTTTACTTTGACTTTGCAGGTAGGAAAGAATGTGCCTCAGAGAAATGTATGTTTGGGAGGATTTTATTGTTCATTCTTGCACTTACTGGTATGTAGCATCCCTCCCTTTCTTTCCATATCTTTAAATTTCAGCTTTTTTGAGGACAAAAAGTTCATTATTTTCTCAGGTTGCTAGGAAATTTTATTTGTTCTGTTTAACACTTTTATCTAAAATAATTAACCTAGATTTAGGTAATAAGAATTAGGTAATGGATGAGGAGTCATCAGGAATAAAAGTTACCTTTATCTCTCCTTTCAACAAGTCTCATCCTTGTTGACTTCTTGAAATGTTGGTGATTTGGCATAGTCCAAAGGTCAGAAATAATGAAGCAGGTCTTGTTTTTCTGGTCCTGTTTCATGATTACTCATATAATGCTATTATCTAATGTTAGTGATAGTCTAATGATTAAGCCTCTATGACCTTTCCACGTGCTTCTCAGCACTTTCTACCTACTTTGGCTTAGACAAGAAGCTCAAAGAGGATCCACTGGTGGGTTAGATCCCGGCAAGATTCCTGAAGAACAAGTGGAATTTCCTGAGACAAAACTCAAAATAATCCAGACTCCCCTAATTTCCCGCACTGGGTGCCTCAAAGGCTCTGCAGCAGGTAAGTACCTATTTGGGCCAGTGGCTTGTTTGTGTGACCTTGGTTCTCTATGTAACTGCAAAAGTTGTTAATTTTCAGTTTAGTTTTCTCTTTGAGTGTTAGGAGAAATGAATTAAGGCCTTTTCATGATGAATGAAAAACCTACTGAAAGGTCACTATTATTTTTTAATACTTTTAACCTAATCATTTCAAGGGAATAATTTATGTATTTATTTATTAGTTTTGCCATATCCAGTGATACTCAGGGTTTACTCCTAGATTTGTGCTCAGGGATCATCTTGGTTGGGCGGAGGGGATATATTTGATACTGAAGATCAAACTTGGGCAGATGACATGCAAGGCAAGGGTTTTACCTACTGTACTATCACTAGAGCTCAAGGAGCCTTTTTTTTTTTTTTGTGGTTTTTGGGTCACACCCGGCAGTGCTCAGGGGTTATTCCTGGCTCCAGGCTCAGAAATTGCTCCTGGCAGGCACGGGGGACCATATGGGGCGCCGGGATTCGAACCGATGACCTCCTGCATGAAAGGCAAACGCCTTACCTCCATGCTATCTCTCCGGCCCCTCAAGGAGCCATTTTTAATGTCTTGGTAACTTTCTTCATTTGTAACTTTTATTTTACAACTTTTCATACATTGGTAAATAATAATTATATTTCCTTGTGACAAAAAATGGCTTTCTCCTCCCTTGCCCATGTAAAATTATATTCAAAGATCCTCTCTAGATTCTGAAGCCTGTGGAAACTTTTTTGTAGATGTTGTATTTCTGATAAAGTTTGACCTTAAATTAGGAACTGTAATAGATGAATAACAAAAGATCATAGAACAAATCACTGATGACTAAATGCACATAAGGCAAAACAAATAAGGGGATATTTTTATCTGTTCAATGCCCACCCACTGGAAATGAAAAGCCCAAATGAGGTCAGCAACCACATGGAGCTTGTGTTTGCTGTAAATTCAGAAATAATGATTGGGTAATAGCAGCCTCTTGGTTACTATGGAAGACCCAGAATAAATTTGCTGTTGTACCTATGTAAAATCAGACATACCCACTTACAAAATGAAATAAATAAAAGATTCTAATAACAGAATGGTGATGCAATGGTGTGCAATTAAATCCTTTGTTGGATGTTTGTGAATCCCCAAATAGTTCCCAGAATGAGAAATTGATTCCTATCCCCATGTCTCCTTTTATGGGGAGATCTTGGTATTATTTATCCAGAGCAAATAATCCACACAGACAAGCAAGTTAGGGTGTCTAAGGTTGGTCGAAGAGAGTCCTTTTCCAGCCTGCTACCACAGCTCCCCCACCTGGAAGGTCAAGGTGGGGCAATAGGCAAAGAATAATCCTACGGAAACATTTTCATATACAACCATTCAAAGAATAATCTTATGGAAATATTTTCATATACAACAGAATGGGTGATCATACATCTACTCTACTTCTGTAAATATAAAAGTATTTTAATTCACAACTGAAATAAATAAAATTCAGTATGAAAAATCTCTAAACTCTTTCCTGCCATCTATTATTTTTCTCTCATCAATTTTCTGTCTTCACTTGTTCTCCCTCTTATTCTCTATACTCCCATTTCTGTCACTCTTATGTGTGCAGCTTCTAAGATAATCCCCAATAACTTCTGCCTCTGCCATGCCCTGTGTAATCCTCTCCCATTCAGTGTGCACAGAATCCACTGAGCAACTTTTAATGAATAGAAAAATGGAAATAGAAAAATGAAAAATTGAAAAGAGAGGTAGTTTCTTGGACGCATTCACATTAGATTATTAGATTATAGTTTGCATTGGTTGGGTTCTCTTGCTCCCTTGCTCTGAAATAAGTCAGAAACCGTATCTGAGTTCTTGGCTGCACCCCACGTCCTGTGGCAAGGCTCAGATTCTGGGTCAGGTAGGAGGATCACAGTTCATGGCCTGTCACCAGAGGGAGCCTGGAGCATAGAAGGCTTGAGTCTAGCTCTTCGCCTTGGCCAGCAGCGTGGTAGCAGCCTTCTGAAAAGACCCAGGCTCATTTCCCCAGCCCAACCCCCTGGACCGCTGGCACTGATGTGCAACGGGAGAGGAGAGGCTTGCTAGTGAAACTCCTTCCTTTTGAAGAAATTTGTCAGCGCAAGAGTTATTGAATGACGTACTGTATGATTCTTGTTATCTATTTTGAGGAAGCAGAGCAGGAACCTTAACTGTTCACTTGATAAAATGATAATATCTTAACTTTATGCTATTTCTTCTCCTGATTATTTACATGTAATTTGAGTATGAGAATTGATGTCCATATAAAAAAGGTGAAATTTGAGAGGCCTCGGGAGATGACTCAGTGTGAGAGTGGGCAAGTTCGAGGAATCTAGATTGCAGCCCAAGGTGGTTGGAAGTGAAAGGAGTTCATTTGCATAGGGCTAGAGTGACAGCCCAGCAGTGGAGCATTTGACTTGCACGCGGCTGACCCAGGACAGGCCTGGGTTTGATCCCTGACATCCCATCTGGTTCCCTGATCCTGCTAGGAGCGATTTCTTAGGGCAGAGCCAGAATCTAGGTATCCTTGCCAACCCTTGGCTCGGAATCAAGGGCCCTCTCCAATTTTACATCTTCAAATGCTGAAGCAGGCAGGCAGGCAAGCAAGCAAGCAGGCCATTTACACAAGCTAAACTGTAGTTAAGACTGATGGAACTTCAAAGAACAAAAGTTTGGCACTAAACTAACTCCTGATATTAAACTGACAACAAAAAACAATAAAAGGAGAAAATTAATATATTGTTTCACTTTTTGTTTTGAGGATTAACACTGTGTGGTCTGTGCTCCAGTATTCAGGGCTTCATGTGGTACTAGGGATCAAATCTGAGCCTCCCACATGGGATCATCTCATTAGGCCAAGAAGTAAAAATTTAAAATAAAAAGACGGAAAATTTAAACACAAAGGTTCACACGGGAAGAAAGGTAGGTAAAGACTCATAGGAAGGGGACAGTCACCTACAATAAGAAGATCCTGAACAGATCTTTGCTTTATAGCCCCCAAGAACAATTAACCTGTAGGCTCTAACGTCATATAAATGTCTGGTCTCTAGAGCATGGAAACAGTATTTTTCTGTGATTAATCCACCAGTCTGCAGAAGCATGATAAACAGGTAAACAGACACACATACTGCATATACATACTACATACCTGAGCTTCAAAAATATCTGCAGCATGGAAGGGCCATTTGTTGGTTTAAAATAATGCTAAAAAAAAAAAAAAAAAAAAACCCTGTAAGATATTCTTAAGCACCTAGTGTTGAGAACCATATGATTTGCTGTATTTCTCCTCTCTAAATTTCAAATCACGTTTCTTTTTCAGGGATCACAACATGATTACCTCTGAATTGCATATAAATGTAGTAATTTTGGTTCTTTGCATCTTAAAAGTCAACACCCTGGATACTTTTATTGCAGCAGTTTATGAGCATGCAGTGATAATGCCCAAAGACACTCTCAGACCAGTATCCCAGGAAGAGGCATTGGCATTAATGAACCAAAATCTAGATATCTTGGAGGCAGCAATCATCTCTGCAGCCACTCAGGTACCATCCTTCCAGTTTGTTGTCTTCTGGTCAGTGAAACAGAGGTTCTGAGAATACAGGATCCCTGGCAGAGTTTGGCACACTTTGGGGAACATGTGTGCCAGGGTCTCTAGAAACTTTTGTTTTACAGTCACAGATCTCCCTGCCACCTCTTAAAAGTACTGGAGCAAGGATACCAGGACACTTCCCTGAAATTTAGAGTTTACTAATACTTATTATCAAATTTAAAGAAATGCATCATATTGTTGACATAGTTGATCATAATACAGTTGTTTTCAGGTAAGTGAAAGCAAAGTTATTGAAAAAATAAACAAAATGGAAGACAAGGAAAAAGAAAGAAAGAAGAAAAAGTAGAGTAGAAAGCACATTTGCAAAAATTATTGTATATCCAATTAAGTCATAAATACAATTGCAGAAGGTTTAGTAAGCTCTTGTTCTTAGCTGTCCATTCAATTAAATTGGAGGCACAGAATTAAACAAATAAAGTTGTCCAGAAAATCAAAGCATTATTACTGATACTGCAACTTTTAGGGGCTTCAAGACACCAGGGTTGGGTGTTCACACTCTCTTCAAAAAGCCCTTGTGATAATCAGTCCAAAGCCAGATTGGTGTTCCCACAGGGAATTGTAGAGTGATGAGGCAGGGCCATAGACAAATGGTGTTTCTGGGCGATAGAGGCAGCAAGAATAGCTTCAGCAGGGCTGGAGCTTGGTTCACTCTTTCCTCTTGAGATGGCCAGATTTTTGCTGCATGGACCTGTACCCGTAATCTTTCATGGCTCTGTTTACATCTTGTTTGAGAATAGAGAGTCAGTGGAGCTTCCCTGGTTCTAACATGATGACTCAATTTGTGGGCATTGTTCAAGGGCTTACTAAATTTTAAGAGGCAACTGACTTGATACTGTTTGCAAATTGTACAACATTGATGCTTTTTTAATGCTTGTGCTGGAAGGTAAAGGATAAATGGGGCAAGGGTCTGGCACTATTAAGAGTGAGGGTGGCCAGAAGGATAATTCAGCAGTAGGTCCTTGTCTTGCCCACAACTGACCATGATTTAATTTACAGCACATCATAAGGTCCCCAGAGCCTTCTCAGAGTAACCACGAATACAGAGCCAGAAATAAGCCCTAAGCACCACTGAGAATATTCCCCAAAACATTAAAAACATGAAGAGTATTAAGTAGCCTTGGTGTATTTTTGTGCTTTTAAGAGTTTGCTATTTGGGCTACAAGTTTTGAATGATAAAAGATAGACACTTGCAACTTTAGCTACAATTTTCTTAAAGCACATATTTAATCTTCATTCTAACTATGAGATGAAATTATCTCTATTAATGTATAGTTGTTTTTGTTGTGTAATATTTGTTAGGTTTTGTTGGGGGTCACATCTGTCAGTGCTCAGGGCTTACTCCTAGCTTTGCAGTCAGGAATTAACTTCTGGAAAAACTGGGGCCCATATGGAATGCTGGGAATCAAACCCAGATTGGCACCATGGAAGGCAAGAACCCTATCTATTGTGCTATTACTCCATTCCCTCTTTATAGTATTCCTTGAGTTGAATAAAACAGTATAAATATAAATTTAGAAAGAGAGTTTAAGTGAGCTATGTGTAGATCCACCCTAGACTTGGGTTATTTATAAGTTATAAATCATGCATATAAACATATTGCATAGAACTATTAACATGCAATAATTTATAGCAATAAATAATATTTTTAAGGTTTTAAAGAACATTCTTTTAGGATGACTCTTTTATGAGAAGGTACCAGGTTGCACATTAGGCCCAACACTTTTTAGATATCCCCCCCTTCTTCTCAAAAACAGGAAAATGGACTGGAGAGATAGCATGGGGGTAAGGCATTTGCCTTGCATACAGAAGGTTGGTGGTTCAAATCCCGGCATTCCATATGGTCCCCTGAGCCTGCCAGGAGCGATTTCTGAGCGTAGAGCCAGGAGTAACCCTGGGCACTGCCAATTGTAATCCCAAAAACAAAAACAACAACAACAACAACAACAACAAAACTGGAAAATGTTTGTAGGATATGGTATTGAGAAGGTGGGAACAGAGAAGAACAGAAACAGTGATCCTAATATAACCAGACACAACAGAAGGTCATAGTGCTGAGTGGGAGATGATTTTCTTAAGAGCTTAGATGATATCGTTCAAGCTTGCATTCACTGGCAAAACTGAGTAGCCTGAAAACTATTAATGTCTGAGAAAATAAAGAAGTTACAAAGAAATGAGTAATCTGGGTTTAGAAAATGAAAGTTGTTGAAAATCAAAGAGATTTTGAAAATACAGAAGACAATAGAATGAGATCGGAAAGATAGAATTGGGGAATCTGAATGGTTGTTACTCAGAGACAGATCCAAATTTCTCTAATAGTCACCCTGTTGATTGCTTGCTAATTTGAGAATGTGTCATTAAAACTGTATTTCTAATAAGGGAGCGAAGATTATTGTGACACCAGAGGATGCCATTTATGGTACAAAATTCAACAGGGAATCCCTCTATCCATATTTGGAGGATATTCCTGATCCTCAAGTGAACTGGATCCCCTGTACTAATCCTAACAGGTAAAGAAAAATGTGTTGAAATTCAATTATGAGCATGTAGTTATTATACCTAGGAAATCTTTGTAGATGTCACTGCATAAGAAAGTAAGGTCTAAATTCAAGATAATTGTTAATTTTAATTTAATAGGAAAACAAATGGAAATGATCAAGTTATAGAAATTAGTGCAGTATTGTAATACTGATATTGCCAAATTCAATGTAGGCATATTTTTGGACAAAATCTAGAAAAATTAAAATATTTTTTATTATTGTTTTAAATTTATTTAAAGAAAATGCATCACATAGTTAATATAACTGATCATAATACATTTGTTTTTAAGATGACATAATGCAAAGTTATTAATAAAATAGAAAATAGAAAAATTAAACAAATGGACGAGAAAGGAAAGAAGAAAAAAATTATTAGCAAATGTACTTGTGAAAATTATTGTATCACCAATGAACTCATTAAAGCAATTTTTTTAAGAATAAGAGTTAAAGAAATACAGTAAAGACAGTGTGAGAGTGGCAATAGTTGTTTGCATAGGTCCAGCAAAATATGGGGGAAATAGAAAGAAAAAAGCCTTGGTCTAAATACAAGGAGACCTTACCCCTGAAGTATTCTGGCATAAGACCAACTCTGGGCTCCAGGCAGACTAGGTTGTCCTACCCCTGAGTCATTCTCTGTGATCCCAGTAAAATTTTTCACACAAAGTAAGTCGATGCCAGGGCAACAGTAAAGTCTTCCCTGGTATTAATTTGCTTTCTGGTGATATTACAAACATCAGAACAATGCCTGTTCTTCTGAGGCCTAAGCCAAGTCATTATGACAGTGTTCAGGGTGTAAGGCTCCACTGCATTACAACATTTGTGTGTTCCTATCTCTATTAGATAAGAATTTGCTTGCATGTGTAATATTTTCCCATTATAATGTGCCTATGCAAAAGAAGAATAATGCCACAAGGTAATCTTGGTGCATATGGGGACTGAGGGAACATGTCCAACAATCCATGTTTTTTCTTAAAAATTCTTTAATTTCAGAGAATTCTTTGGCTATGTGAGTCTGTAAAAGCTGTAGTATGTAGTAGTATGAAAACTGTGAACAAATGGAAAAATAAAATAATATAGCAATATAGGACTTATAATTTTCATTTCCTTTTTTTTGTTTTTGTTTTTTTTGTTTTTAGGCCATATACAGTGACACTCAGATGATGCTCAGAAATCGCTACTGGCTTGGGAGACCATATGGGATGGTGGGGATTGAACCTAGGTCCCCAGGTTCATCCTGGGTCAGCTGCGTGCAAGGCAGCTGTGCTATTGCTGTGCTATTGCTCTGGCCCCAAATTTTCATTTTTTATTAATAAAATAGTTACATGGTTAATATGTATGAAGCCCTTAAATTTTGAGTTATTATGGGTGGTTTCTATGTTTATAGTTTGAATCACATCTGGAATATACTTCTTTTAAAATCCTAAGAACTTCTTTTTAAAGAATTGCTCACAAAATTCGAAGAAAGCAGACTCATATTCTCAAAGCAACTGTCTTGTGTGCACAGCCACAGAAAGAAAAAGAGCAAAAAGGAAATAGGGCTGAAGAGAGAGATACCATAATTTACTTAACTTCATTAAGTCAGTAGAGATCCCATCCTAGGCAAAGTATATGGTCCTCCAAGTACCATCTGAGTGACATTTGAGCACAGAGCACTGAGAATAATGATAGGAGTAGCTCCTGAGCACTGCCTGATGAGTCCATTGCTATGAAGTGGCCATTGAGGGGAGTTTGGAGCTGTTGTTGGTCTCCATTTGATATTCTTTGCATGGCTTTTTGCTCCAAGGTGGAACCTCTTCTCTAAGGGAATTCTGCATCTCAATTTTTGCTCCTGTGATGGGTCTTTTGTGTCAAAGGCCTTCATGTCTTCAAGCAGGTTTAGGTTTCATACACTGTTTTCCCTCCAAGGGTAAGTTACTGAGGCCCAGATTCACCACACACCCTCCCCCAATCTTTCTGCTTACAACAGGTTCAATAGTGAGCATTTTGCAAGTAGACTTATAAAATCTATTTTATTTCTTTTCTTTTAAGACAAAGCTTCAGTTTCCCATTGTCAGCTGCTGTGAGCAGTCCATTTTTGACTGCTCCACCCTCTGTTTTTAATGTTCCTGAGAATTTCTGAACTCCTTTTGACATATAGGGTGTTAAACAATTTCCCAGAACCATTAAATTTACTGAGTGTAGGCTCACTGGAAGATTAAGATAATAGATAATACCTAAAACAAATGGCCAAACCCAAAAGACTTGGACCAGCCAGACCACTCTGTTGAATATTTGCATTCTTTATCAATTGATAAGGAATGCAAAAAGTACTTTCAGACCTGCACAAAGGTTCTGTTTTCCTATAAAATCCCCACCAGATGAGCATATTTAATTTGGTCATATACTAAGTTCCTCCCCAAGTGTTCAGTTCTTTTTCCTTCACCATTACTTTCCAATAATTTTTTTTACATTCTAATTCTGAATCTGAGCATCATTACTGCTCAATATTTTATGCTTGAAAACATGGAAGAAGAACATGGAAATGATAGAGGGTTACAAAGATCTGCCATTACTGTTCCTGCATCACTTCCATTCACAGTAGCCTTGAGTGCACATTTTAAGGACCTAACTAATATTACAGATTACAAGGTAAATTTTAGGTTCATGCATTAAACTTTAAATCTGGATTTGTGTTCTAATCCAAAAAAATATTGAACCTTTCTTGGGCATTCTAAACAGTGTATGAAATTTAACTAAAATATAACACATTAGAATATATGATATACTTTTAGGAATAGTAGACAGGATTAAAATATATAATAATATTGTTTCAGAAACTCCAAAACTAGATTTTTTATTTCATGTAACTAGTCTATTATTTAAATAATGTAATAAAATATTAGGAATAATCATGTTTCAAGTTGATCAGTATGTTGTGTATACCTGTACATTTTAGAGATTAAATAACTGAGGCTGGAGAGATAGCACAGTGGTAGGGCATTTGCCTTACATGCAGCCAACCCAGGACCAATGGTAGTATGAATCCCACCATTCCATATAGTCCCTGTGCCTACCAGGTGTGATTTCTGAGCAGAGAGACAGGAATGATTATTGAGAGTGCCTGGTGTAGCCCAAAAACAAAACAAAAAAATGTAGGAAAATTATATTCTTTATGTTTAAGTATTTTGAAGAGTTTTAAAATGTAGCTGTCCATCCTTGGTCTTTTTGTGAGGATATGTTGTATAGATGATTGCTATAGCTCTGCTTATAATTAATAGTACTCATTTGTTTGCAAATATAAAGGTTAAAATTTATATTAAAATAATTCATTTTGTAGGGGGTGGAGAGATAGCACAGCGATAGCGCGTTTGCCTTGCAAGCGCTGACCCAGGACCAATGGTGGTTCGAGTCCCGGCATCCCATTTGGTACCCTGAGCCTGCCAGGAGTGATTTCTGAGCAAAGAGCCAGGAGTAACTCCTGAGCATCGCCGGGTGTGGCCCAGAAACCAAAAAAAAAAAATTATTTTAGGGGAGAAGGGAGCACACTTGGTAGTGCTCAGGAGTTACTCCTGTCTGCACTCCTGAATTACTCCTGACAGCTCTCAGGGATGGGATGCCAGGATTCACCGCTGGTTAGCCTCAGGCAAGGCAAACTCAAGCTCAGAGGGTGTTCTTTATTATGGCCAGCAGATGGCACCAAATTTTCATTCATTCAATAATTACTTTATTGTGCTCAGCTGTTGTTTCCATTCAATCCTGTCAGGAAGTTGTTTCCTTTGTCTTTAAGGAGATGGATGGTCTTTAAGACATTCTTTTTAGCAATAATGCAACAGAGAGACAAAAGCTGCACAATCTCATTTACATGTAGTCTATAGGTACATGAAAATACCTACCTGGTAGAAACAGAGAGAACAGTGGTTGCCAGGGAATAAAGATAGGAGAAATGATCAAATAGTGATCAAAAGTCATAATTTTCACTATTTTTAAAAATACCTTTTTATACAATTTGATTACAAACATGATTGTAGTTGGGCTTCACTCATATAAAGAACACCCCCCTTCACCAGTGCAACATTCCCATCACTAATGCCCCAAATCTCTCATCTCCCTACCCAGCCCTTGCCTATACATGAGACAGGCTTTATACTTCCCTCATTCATCCCTCATAACATTGTTATGTTAGTTGTCAGTGTAGTTATTTTTCTACCTGCACTCACCACTCTTTGTGGTGAGCTTCATATCTTGAGCTGGACATTCAGCCCTCATCTATATTGTCTCTGAGAATTATTACAAAAATGTCTTTTATTTTTTTTAAACCCATAGATGATTGATACTATTCTGTGACTATCTCTCTTCCTCTGATTTATTTCACTTAGCATAATAGATTCCATGTACATCCATGTATATAAAAATTTCCTGACTTCATCTCTCCTGATGGCTGCATAATATTCAATTGTGTATATATACCATGATTTCTTTAGCCATTCATCTGTTGAAGGGCATCTTGGTTGTTTCCAAAGTCTGGCTATTGTAAATAGTGCTGCATGAATATTGGTGTGAGGTAAAAATTATTGAATTATATTTTTGTGTTCCTAGGATATATCCCTAGGAGTGGAATATAACTGGATTATTTGGGAGTTCAATTACCAGTTTTTTGAGGAATCTCCATATTGTTTTCCATAAAGGTTGGACTAGAAGGTATTCCCAGCAGCAATGAGTGAGAGTTCCTTTCTCCCCAGCACCGATTGTTCTTGTTCTTTGTGATATGTGCCAGTCTCCATGGTGTGAAATGATACTCATTGTTTTGATTTGCATCTCCCTGATGATTAGTGATGTGCAGTCTTTTGGCCATTTGTATTTATTCTTTGACAAAGTGTCTGTTTATTTCTTCTCCCCATTTTTTGGTGGGATTAGATATTTTTATTCTTGTAAAGTTCTGTCAGTGCCTTGTATATTTTAATACTAGCTCCTTATCTGATGGGTATTGGGTGAATAATTTCTTTCATTCAGTGGGTGGCTCTTGTATCCTAGGCATTATTTTCTTTGAGGTGCAGAAGCTTCTCAGCTTAATATATTCCCATCTGTTAATCTCTGCTTTCACTTGCTTGGAGAGTGCAGTTTCCTCCTTGAAGATGCCTGTAGTCTCAATATCCTGGAGTGTTTTGCCTACGTGTTTTTCTATATACCTTACGGTTTTAGGTACGATATCAAGGTCTTTAATCCATTTGGATTTTCCCTTCATACATAGTGTTAGCTTGGGGTCTGAGTTCACTTTTTTGCAAGTGGCTAACCAGTTGTGCCAATACCACTTGTTGAAGAGCCTTTGCTTGCTTCATTTAGGATTTCTTGCCCCTTTATCAAAAATTAAGTGATTGTATGTCTGGGGAACATTCTCTGAATACTCAAGCCTATTCCACTGATCTAAGGATCTGTCTTTATTCTAGTACCATGCTGTTTTGATAAATATTGTTTTGTAAAATTGGGGAAAGTAATGCCTCCCATATTCCTTTTCCCAAGGATTGCTTTAGCTATTCAAGGGTGTAGTATTCTAGGTGAAGCATCCATTTCATTCAGTCTTGTCACATTTTCCCACTACTGTCTTCTGGCCTTGAGAGTTTTTTATGACATGTCTGCTGTAATTCTTATGGATGCTCCTTTGAATGTAATTTCCTTTTTGGATCTTGTTGCTTTCAGTATTCTATCTCTATCTGTGGAATTTGTCATTATGACTAGGATATGTCGGGATTTTTTTTTGTTTGGGTCTCTTATAGCTGGTACTCTTAGGGCATGCAGTCTTTATCTCTGGGAATTTTTCACTGAGTCTTCCTTGGCCTTCTCAGGAGAATTTCAGAAGATAGAAGAGAAGAAAAATAGGCAAAGGCAACTGATTCTCTCAGCCTCTCTCCCAGTTGTTATGCTTACAGCAGGGGCCAGATCCCTCCCCGTAATTTTCACTTTGAACAAGGAGCATATTCTGGATATCTAGCATGGAGTTTGATGACTTTTTACTATACTATGTCTTTGAGAATGCTATTAGGAGAGTGGATTTTAAATGTCCCTACTATAACAATAAAAGCTCAATTGTGCTTTTGTAGCTAAAAGATGTGTTCATTTATCTCGTAATATTATTTTCCTTAAAATATATTTCTCCAACATCACATTTAACATCCTAAGTGTACACAATGTTAAAATATCAATTATATTTAATAAGGTTGGGGGAAAGTACAGTAATTCTTCATTGGTATCTGACATTATTTTACACTTACCATTATTTTACATTCTGTCTTGTAAATTTAGCTATTCAAGTTTTTTCATCTAAGTGGAATTATTCAGTATTGATCCCTTTGTGACTGGCTTTTTCACTTAGCATAATATCAGCAAGGATTGTCCATGTTGTAGCATGTTTACGAATTTTCTTTTTAAAGACTAAAAAGTATTCTTTAAATGTTAACTAATGTTTATCCATCAGAGAGTACATGAATTGTTTCTAACTTTAAACTATTGTGAATAATGCTGCAAAAACATGATATATAAAATATATTTGAGGCTCTGCTTTTTTTCTGGATATATATTAAAAATAAATTGTCGGATAATTTAGTAGATTTTGTTTTGTTTTATTTTTTTAGAGGGGAGGGGATATACCTCAGTGTGCTCAGGGGTCACTCCTAATTCTTCACTAAGGAATTACTCCTGGCAGTGCTCAGGTGACCATATGGTATGCCAGTATAGAACTCAGATGCAAGGCAAATGCTCTACCCACTGTACTTTCATTTCACTCCAGCCCCATTCAATAGTTTTATATTTATATTTTAAGAACTCATCAAATTGGTTGCCACAATGTTTCACCATTTTACAATCCTAACATCAGTATTCTAACTAGGTTTCTTTCTCATTGCTTTTTTTTAAATTTTGTTTAAGAATACCTATAGGGTGAAGTGTTATCTCATTATGGTTCCAATCTCCAGAATAAATAAATAAATGAATAAATAATAAAAACATCCTTTAAGATGCTAATTGTAGGTAGGAGGTATATAGTTGCAACTGTACAAAAGAGCTAACATTCATTGAAATTTACTGCATCTACATCCTAAGCCTTCTGGAAGTTGCAAACCTTAAACTCTAATCTAGAGTACTAAAATGAACAAATTAAGTATATTCTGCCAGTGCAGATTGAGGGAATGCTTTTTTTTTCACTGTACTTTTTTCATACTTCTATTATTTTTAAGAAACAGTAATAAATTTGTGATTTTGACCTATAATATCTGTAAGATATGGTACATTTTCTTTGATGAATGTATCACTGAACCTATAATTACATATAAATATAATTTTATCATTTAATATTCATATTAATAAATGTCAAAAATACTTATAGGGGCCGGAGAGATAGCATAAGGTTAAGGTATTCGCCTTGCATGCAGAAGGTTGGTGGTTCAAATCCCGGTATCCCATATGGTCCCCCGAGCCTGCCAGGAGCGATTTCTGAGTGTAGAGCCAGGAGTAACCCCTGAGCACTGCTGGGTGTGACTCAAAACCCCCAAAAAACCCCCAAAAATTATAAATATAGTATAGAGCTTATATAAATATAAATAATTTTTATCACTCAGTATTAATAATAAAAGGGATGAAAAGCATGAATGATAATAAATGCTATAAATAAATGCATAATCCTGAAGATTAACCTAGAATAATTTTTTGCAATCAAATTCTTCAAAAATATTGCCTTTCTCTGAACTATTTCTTTTTTTAATCTTGTCTTTCAGTTACTGTTATTTAAAATTTTTAATATCAAATAATAGGTGCAGGTAATCATGCTAAGAAGCTGTTTTTTTTTTTACAATGAATACATCACAGATTTGGTCATACTCCAGTTCAAGAAAGACTCAGTTGCCTTGCCAAGGAAAATTCTATCTATGTTGTAGCCAATATTGGTGACAAGAAAGCATGTAATGCGAATGATTCTCAGTGCCCTCCTGATAATCGTTACCAATACAACACTGATGTGGTATTTGATTCTCAGGGTAAGCTGGTGGCACGCTACCATAAGGTGAGAAGTTATGTATTTTGCTTGGATTTACTTTTTTCTTTTGCTTGTTGGCATGTATATGTACTTGTCTACTGTGTGTTAGTGAGAGAACTGTTAAGAATGTGTTTTCCATTTGTAGTGAAAGACATTTCATTTACTTCAGTCTCACATAAGGGCTCTTAGTTTTAATTATTTTAGAGTTTAGTATTAATCCAAATGTAATAATAGACTCACAAAGATTGTGCTGTTATCTTAGAGAAAATGATAAATGCTTGATTCTCAGGATAATATGCTCCCATAAGGTGGAATCATTTTGCAAATAATTTAATTGTTGAATGCTAAGAAAAACAAAGAGACAATGCTTTTATTCATACTGAACACAGCAAAACATCAGAAATAAAAGCAAAATATAGCAAAGAAAGTACTGAATAAGTAAATATTCTAAGATCCTATAAAGTGATTAAATTAGTCCAATGTGCATTCAGAAGTGTAGAAGTATGTTGATGGGAGTGTTTGAGAAGGGTTATCTGCATTGAAATATAAAGTTGATTTTTTGAACTCTATCTTTTAAAAATCATAGCTTAGCATCAATGTTATAATGAAAAGCTTCATGTTTTTGTTGTTGTTGGTTTAAAAACTCAGCAAAACTTGGGGCTTGATAATTCAGTGCTACTTTGGTCTGACCTAAAACACATTTTAGGAATGTGTTTACCACTTGGATTGTACCCATATAGACTTGCCCTTGAAGAGAAAACAGTATAGAACAGTCTTTTTCTGTAGAAAAGTCATGCTTTGGTTCTACAGAAATTATTTATCCTACATTGACATAGGAATTTTCATTCTTTCTTTCTTTCTTTCTTTCTTTCTTTCTTTCTTTCTTTCTTTCTTTCTTTCTTTCTTTCTTTCTTTCTTCTTTCTTCTTTCTTTCTTCTTTCTTTCTCTTTCTTTCTTTCTTTCTTTCTTCTTTCTATCTTTCTCTCTCTCTCTCTCTTTCTTTCTTTCTTCTTTCTTTCTTTCTTTCTCTCTCTCTCTTTCTCTCTCTCTCTCTCTTTCTTTCTTTCTCTCTCTCTCTTTCTCTCTCTCTTTCTCTCTCTCTTTCTTTCTTTCTTCTTTCTTTCTTTCTTCTTTCTTCTTTCTTTCTTTCTTTCTTCTTTCTTTCTTTCTTCTTTCTTTCTTTCCTTCTTTCTTTCTTTCTTTCTTTCTTTCTTTCTTTCTTTCTTTCTTTCTTTCTTTCTTTCTTTCTTTCTCTCTCTCTCTTTCTTTCTCTCTCTCTCTTTCTTTCTTTCTTTCTCTCTCTCTTTCTCTCTCTCTCTTTCTTTCTTTCTTTCTTTCTTCTTTCTTCTTTCTTTCTTTCTTCTTTCTTTCTTCTTTCTTTCTTTCTTTCTTTCTTCTTTCTTTCTTTCTTTCTTTCTTTCTTTCTTTCTTTCTTTCTTTCTTTCTTTCTTTCTTTCTTTCTTTCTTTCTTTCTTTCTTTCTTTCTTTCTTTCTTTCTTTCTTTCTTTCTTTCTTTCTTTCTTTCTTTCTTTCTTTCGGTTTTTGGGCCACACCCGTTTGACGCTCAGGGGTTACTCCTGGCTATGTGCTCAGAAATCGCCCTTGGGTTGGGGAGATCATATGGAACTCTGGGGGATCAAACCACGGTCTGTCCTATGCTAGTGCTTGCAAGGCTGACACTTTACCTCTAGCGCCACGTTCCCAGCCCCAACATAGGAATGTTCTTGTGTATTCTTGTGTATTGCCTAATAGATGAGTTTGCCCTTTTCACAATTATTTCCCTCTCAACTTTCTAAAGGAGATTCCCTTCCCTGTTTCATCTTCTGTATATTACAGCAAAATCTTTTCATGGGTGAAGATCAATTCGATATACCCAAGGAAACTGAAATTGTGACATTCAACACCTCCTTTGGAAAGTTTGGTATTTTCACGTGCTTCGATATTCTCTTTCATGATCCTGCTGTTACTCTGGTAAAAGATCATCATGTGGACACTATTCTCTTCCCAACGGCTTGGATGAATGTTTTGCCACATTTGACAGCTATTGAGTTTCACTCAGCTTGGGCAATGGGCATGGGGGTCAATTTTCTTGCCTCCAATTTACATAATTCCTCTAGGAAAATGACAGGTAATGTATTAACTTTGAAGATGTATAAATCTAGGGAAATCACAAAAAGCAGAACTCTTTATTTTGAACTCTATTTATTTATTATTTATTGGTTTTTGGGCTACACCCAGTGGTGCTCCAGGATTACTCCTGGCTATCTGCTCAGAAGTAGCTCCTGGAAGGCACGGGAGCTATGGGATGTCCCATATGGGATGCTGGGATTCAAACCAACCACCTTAGATCCTGGATTGTCAGCTTGCAAGGCAAACACCATTGTGCTATCTCTCTGGCTCCAGAACTCTCTATTTTTACTATTTAACTTGTTTCCTTAATACAATGTTCTCAACTCTCAATTTATGTTTTCTTGCTGATAACATGCTGCAAACGATTTAGAATTTAAATTGTTTTGTAGACTTTAAGTTTATTTTACACTGTTTTTATCCCAAGAATTATATGAAACTCTTCTTGTTATCTTAGTGTCAAAATCAGTAAAATTTGAAGACATTTTACTGAGATGTAAGTTATTGAGATACAAATCATAGAGTGAATAAAATAAGTTTGCAATCCCTTATCTCTTTCCATACCATAACATACCATTTTTAATATGTTACTTTCAGGAAGTGGCATCTATGCACCTGATTCTCCCAAAGAATTTCATTATGATATGAAAACAAATGAGGGAAAACTCATCTTGGCCCAACTGGATTCCCACCCATCCCACCAAGTAGTGAATTGGTCTTCCTATGTCAACAGTGTAAAAGTGCTTTCAACAGGAAATGGAAATTTCCAGGGCACTATCTTTTTCGATGAATTCACTTTTGTGGAACTTACAGAAATAACAGGAAATTATACAGTTTGTCAGAAAGATCTCTGTTGTCTTCTCAGCTACAAGATGTTTGAGAAGAGATCAGATGAAGTTTATGCTCTAGGGGCATTTGATGGACTACATACTGTGGAAGGGTGCTATTATTTACAGGTAATGTTTACTTGAGTAACAGCAATTACCAGATGAAAGATTATACCTTATAACTTAATCTAAAAATTAAAATTATAATTAAATAAATAGAAAAATTTAATATACATATATGATACTTATTAAATGTTTTGTATTGTAATAATAAAACCATTATTAAAATTGTGTAACTGAAATTCAAATTTAATTATAATTTTAATTTTTAGATGCAAATTTTAGCTGATTGTTTTATATTTTGGGACCATATCTGGTGATGCTCAGGGGTTACTCCTGGCATTGCTCTCAGGAATTACTCTTGGATAGGTGTAATCCTTAAATGCAAGGATTAAAGGAGGCAGGATCATAACCAAAGGATTCTGCCTGTCAATATAGGAGTATCATTTTGTTAGTCATGGTCTTCTGTTTTGAGATAGTCAGTAAATAAATGGTTTAAAAGTATTTGCTTTAGTGTAGCACTGTGGATAATATTATTAGAGACAAGTAGATTGAATTGACTATGGAAATACTTTTATCATCAGGTCTTGGACCTGATATAAGTAGTCAGTGAGTTGTTTGCTTGGGTGATTGTCCTTCATCCTTTGACTTTTAGCCTATATTTGCTCTGACTATTAAGATGTGTTTCTTGAAGGCAACAAAGCGTTGGATTCAGCTTTTTGATCAATTTTGTCATTCTGTGTCTCATAATTGGTGCATTTAGTCCATTGACGTTGAGAGAGATAATTGTCATTTAGTGTCATCTTTGGTGTGTCTGCTGGTTTGTCTTGTCTTAACATAAACCTTTCAGTTTATCTCTTAAGGCTAGCTTTGAATTTGTAAAGTTTCTGAGCTGTTGTTGATTGGTGTAGCTGTGTATTTTTTCCTTAAAACCTGAACGTAAGTCTGACTGGGTGAAATACCCTTGGTGAAATATTCATTTTATTAAGTTATTTTATTTTTATTTTTACTGAGACCAATGTGAATTACAAGTCTTCCATAGTTATATTTAAGATACATAGTGAGAGTAAATTAGGGCAATTCCCACCACCAATGTTGACCTCCCTCTGCCACTGTTCCCAGCATGCATCCGATTTTTTAGCCCCCTGTACTGTTAGTGTAACATGTAAACTATAGATGTGTATAGTTTGTTGTGGTTTGGGTCTCTTTGATTCTATTGTCATTAACTTTGAGTTGAGTATTTAGGTTTAATCATTTTTTTATTTCCACTCAATGCTCATGAGTCTGCTTTGCCCCTTGTCCCATCCACATTTTTTTTTCAGTTTATAGGAAGACATAGATCATTTTATTAAGTTTTGCCACTATATCCCACCACTTCCTCAGGCCTTTGAAGGAGTGGCTATGTGCTCAGAAATCACTCCTGGCTTGGGGGACTATATGGGTCGCTGGGGGATGGAACATCGGTCTGTTCTAGGTTAGTGTGTGCAAGGCAGACACCCTACTGCTTGTGCCACTGTGCTGGTCTCCTGAAATTTTATTTTAATTACCTTAGCTATTCAGTAATAAACTGGTATTCATAAAATAGAACAATGAGAAACTAAAATTATTTTTACCAGCAAAGCAAAACATCATAGTTTTTTTTTATTCTAGGTCAGGATGTGTTTCAGTTGGCATTCTTAAGATTTTTTGGTTTTCATTTTCTTTGCTAGGTTTGTACTTTGCTGAAGTGTAAAACAACAAACTTGCATTCTTGCGGCAGTCCTGTGGAAACTGCTTCCACCAGATTTGAAATGTTCTCCCTCAGTGGTACTTTCAGAACTCAGTATGTCTTCCCTGAGGTGTTACTCAGTGAAATTCAGCTTGCACCTGGAGAATTTCAGGTATCATTGTTTAATATTACCAAATCATCTTATTAGCAAAGAAGCTCTTTCTCTCTCTCATGCCTTCTCTCTCTATTTGTGTCTCTGTCTTATCTTTGTCTCTGTCTTTCTCACAGCACCCACCCAAGTGCCTAAAAATGCCATAAAACGGAGAGTTGGCATGGAGGTAGGGAGTTTGCCTTGCATGCAGAAGCCATAAAAAATCTTCGCTGGGAAGGATTAGTACTTACTAGAGGAAGCCCATTAGCATTCTTTAAAATACTTTGTTACTCTAGTGTGTGAACTCAGCTATGAATACAAAAACACATATTTCCTGCAAGTACAGTTTTGTAGTTATCTAATACAAAGCATCTATTGCTAGAGATTTCTATGCTAGTCATAGATAAAACCAAAATCATAAGGTTAAGGGGACAAGAGAGATTGAACAGTGGGTAGGGCACTTACCTTGAATATGGAGAATCCAGATTCAATCCTAGCATCCCATATTGTCTTCTATCACTGCTGAGATTGATTCCTGAGCACAGAGCCAGAGGTAAGCTGTGAGCACCATTGGGTGTGAACTGAAACCAAACCCAAACAAAAATTTAACTATTAGTGTTGTCACAGAAAGTGGAATGAAACTAGGCACAGAGTAGTAATGTGAATGAACCTTTGAAGTACAAAGATTAAGGATGGGGATAAGAGTGAGCATGTGCTCAAGAAACTAGGGGAGAGTTGTGCCAATTTTTAAAGTGTGTTGTGCAATTGTATATTCAAAGGCAGACTTAGCTTACTTTTTATGTTTTTCTTAGGTGTCACCTGATGGACGCATATTTAGTCTGAAACCACCTTCTAGACCTCTGCTAACAGTGACATTGTTTGGGAGGTTGTACGAGAGGGATGGAAGTGAGACATTCTGCACCTCAAACACAAGCCTGAAGAATAATGCTTTGAGTTCTACATTTTATATAACTATTATAGTGGAATATTTATATTTTCTCTTGTATTTTACATAATTAGGAAAACTATGTCTGAAGAGAGTGGCTCTATGATTTTGGTAATAGCCATGATCCCTTAAATAAAAATGGAATGATCTAATTCAGAGGATAATGTAATCATTTACTAATTATCTAGTTAAGTGGGTAGGGTGCTGACCTGACACAGAGCTGATGTTGAATCCCAGTACTATTATTCCTGGAACCCTGCCAGGAGGAATAATCCTTGAGTACAGAGCCAGGATTGAACCCTGTGCACCATCCAGCATGTAATTCCTCCACCCCCAAATATATTTGTCCATCTATGGTTTTATTTATACACATTCAAACACACAGAGACACAATGTAGGCAATATAAGTCAGATAGTGACAAAAACTTCAAAGGTAAAATCTGTAAAGGAGGATAATAAATGTATACTCAATTTTAGTTAGTCTTTTATTTATTTATTTTTGAGTTGTCAATATTCAGCGGTTCTCAGTTTTACTTCTGTCTCTGGACTCACCAAGTGATAACTTTTGGCAGGGCTTTAAATATCTATCATATGGGGTGCCAGGTTTCAAACCTGTGTGGGCCACATACCACACAAGGCAAGCACCTTACCCATTGAACAATATCTCCAGCCTCTTATTTTTAGTTTTTTGATGAGAAATAAGTCAGTTAATACATTGGAGAACACAAGTTCTTAGCTCACAAAAGCACAGTATACAAGTTAGCTGTTGCAGTTTTAAATGCCAATTAGATTGAAACCAGTTGTGATGCATCTTTTGGTTAAAATTATATTACCTCTAATTATTCAGAGTATATACATTTATACAAACATTAATCTTAATTATACATATTAATGGTTCTGTCACTCTGAATATTTAAACGAGTAAATAAGAGAGGTCAACTTCAGTTAATTGGCTCTAATCTGATATCTAGTTAGGTTTTAAGAGGGCAGCTGGATTTACATATAGGAATATGTGAGAGCCTAATCATATTTTTACATGAAGTTCATTTTTAGGATGCTTCTCACTTTCTGATAGTGTCTCATCTATGTTATAAATCTGTGAATCAATTTCTAAAGCATACATTTATTATATAACTTTTAAAATATGATCTATAGCTAGAATATTTTTAATTTTTAGGTGATTAAAGAAGAAAATCATAGTCAAGGGAATTCAGTGAGCTGGAGTGCATGCTTTGAATGCAAGAGGCCAGATTTGATCCCTGGCAGTACATGGCTCTACAAGCACTGCCTGGAACAACCGCTAAGCACAGACCTGAGAGTAGTCCATGAGCACCATCAGGTGCCCACAACCTAAAAATAAACTAAAAAAGAAAAGAAAAAGGATGATATTTTATTATGCATGGAAATTTCATTAAATTAAAATTTAGCCTCCATGCCTTGTTTATTGAGTCATTTATTCCTGTAGGTACTATCAACAATAGCTATATTTATTCATTTGTTTTATTGTGCTTAGACTTCAATGCCAGATTAAAGAAATTATATAGATTCAATGGCCAGCAAAGGCCATTTGGCTCTTATTAGAATATTTTTTTGCTGGATTCTGCTATAAAGCTTTTGTTTGTTTGTTTTTGGGTCACACTAGGCAGTGCTCAGGGGTTAGTCCTGGCTCTACGCTCAGAATTCACTCCTGGCAGGCTCTGAGGACCATATGGGATGTTGGGATTCTAACCCTTCTGCATGCAAGGCAAATGCCCTACCTCCATGCTATTTCTCCGACCCCTATAAAGCTTTTCACGTTGAATATCTTAATAAAATGTCAGTGGGCAAATTTTTTGGGTGCTCTTCTGGAGCCTCTTTTCGGCCCACTCCCAAGATGTTCACACGACAGGACAGGAGACAGACACACACAGGCAGCACTCACAATTTTTCACAGTTGGGCCCCACTGGGCAGGCGTAGTTTCGTAGATTTTCCCAGCCTGATGTCACAAACAAGGAACCTGGCTTCTGCAAAGTACTGCTTATAGCCGGTTTTCACTTTATGAAGCAGTTCCTTGGCGTTTCCGCCCTTGAATGAGCTTCTGGGAGAGCGAGTTTTCTGGAGCCTCTTTTCGGCCCACTCCCAAGAGTTTCACGCGACAGGACAGGAGACAGACATAAACAGACAGCACTTACAATTTTTCATAGTTGGGTCCTAATGGGCAGGCGTCTGAAATAGTTTTTATATGCTATTTTTCACTGTAATTTTTTTCTTCTATATAGGAAATTTGTGGTGTTGATTAAAGCAATAAATTTCAGGAAAGACCAAACTAAAAAATTGTTTTGTTCTGCAGTTTTAGCATTTGTTTGTTTTGGGGACATAGGCAACAGTGGAACTCAAGGCTTACTCTTGACAGTGAATTAAGGTTGACTCAAGGGACCATATGGGCTGCTGGGGATAAAATCCAGGACAGCTGTATACAAGACAAGTACCCTCCCATTAGTATTATCTTTCCAATGATATATCTATGTTTATTTATATTGAGATCTATCTTTTTATATCTTGATAAATTTGGTTCAGTGTGGGAAATTACCCCTTCAAATATATCTCCAAGATGGGACAATTCCTTGGGTAAACAAATTTGGCTTAGTTTAGACTAAGGAGATTATAAGTGTCCTCTTAGACATCTTTCATCCAGACAAAAATAGAACATGGGATTGCCTTGACTCTGATATCTAGTTTAGTTTAGACAATGAAGGCTTCAAATGTGCACATGATGGAATAAAATAGGTTATTATTATGACTTCAATTCCTTTTAAGATACTTGCTGACTATCACATTATTATTATCACATCTTAATCTACCTGATAACTATACTTAATGGAAACAATAACTTATGAGTTGGAGCCAGGGTGAGGATACAGAAATTGTGTTAAAAAATTGCTAGCTTTTACCCATTTTTTGATTGTTAAGGCTAACTAGAACCGTGGACAAGCCAAGGATTATTTTTGGCCTACCTTGTTGGACATAAGTCAAAGGTGCCAACTGAGGCTTTATTGTAATAAATCACCACAGTTCAGAAAACAAATTTTGACACCTCATTTTAGTATATAATTTGTTCCATTAATTAATAATATTGTAAACTCATATGCATTCTTTGTGGTGGCCAGTTTCCAAGATGAGTCCAAAGATCTTCATTTTTGAGGTCTCTGGAGATGTTCCTCTAATAAAGTTTTTGCTGATATTAGCCTTTCCACCTGTAATAAGTTTGAATTCAATGATGCTTTTCATCTTTATTTAGTTCTACTTAAGAGTTTCAAGAATTTTAATTGCTTAATCTAAACAATACCATAACAACATATTTCAGTTTTCACACAATGAATTGTTTCTACCCATATTGAAGCTTTATTGAAGTTTTTATATTAAAAACTTCTTCATATTGAAATTTTAGCTCTGCATTTCAGAAAGTGACTGGTTTAAAATCTAGTTTGAAGATCTGATTTAGAACCTTCTGAGATTCAAAGGAAAAACGTAACAGGATACAAAGGCCACCCACAGAATAGGAGAAACTATTCACCCAATACCTATCAGATAAAGGACTAATATCTAAGATATACAAGGTACTGACAGACTTAACAAGGAAAAACCTAACCTCGTCAAAAAATGGGGAGAAGAAATGAACAATTTCTCAAAGAAGAAATATAAATGGCCAAAGACACATGGAAAAATGCTCCACATCACTAATCATCAGGGAGATGCAAATCAAAACAACTATGAGGTACCATCTCACACCACAGAGATTGTCATACATCACTAAGAACAACAACAATCAGTGCTGGTGGGGATGTGGAGAGAAAGAAGCTCTCATTCAGTACTGATGGGAATACCATCTAATCCTATCTTTATGGAAAATAATATGGAGATTCCTCAAAAAACTGAAATTGAGTTCCCATATGATCCAGCCATTCCACTGTTAGGGATATATCCTAGGGACACAAAAACACAACACAAAAATGCCTTCCTCACATCTATATTCATTGCAGCACTTATACAATAGCCAGAATCTGGAAACTACCCAGATGCCCTTCAACAGATGAATGGCTAAAAAATCTGTGGCACATATATACAATGAAATATTATGCATCCATCAGGTAATATCAACAGATTTTTAGTACAAGTCTACTAGTTAGAAGTCTGTACAGTAACAAATAAAAATTAAATAAGGTGAAATACATGGTAAATATTAAAACATTATATATCCTGGAACAAAGGTCGAATTTAATCATATCTATTTGTTGTGGAAAATAAAAATTTCCCTAGAGACTTTGAAAAAATATCGGTGGCTTATATGTGTTTTTCAGACTAAGGAGCTAAATTATAAGTATCAATTAAAATGTGTTAACAAAAGAATAAATTGATTGTTTTGAAATCTGTTCTGCATGGTGGTCCAGCCACAGAAACACAGCAAAAGTTTTTATCAGGGAGCTTTTGTTATATTTAGCCTGCAATACCTTCTAAAACCTTTGAATTACTGCTAAAAAAAATTAGGTCCATCTGTTCATATGGTAGCAGAATATCTTATAAACAGTTAATGTTTGGGCAATATGCTTTGTAAATAGTTTTATTAATAACTGCTGAATTGAGTTATGAATACATTAATATCATGAATAGCATTTTATCAGATTATTATATTGATTTAACTGAAAGTGCTTTTCAATTTGAACCAGCTTTTTTATGCCTATGATAAAATTTCTTCTTTACTTACCAAAAATCATTAACTAATAGTTTATTTGCTGTCTTTATGGGTAAATGTTAATGGAAAAGCCTCAAATCATATATGTTTGGCACTAAAAACTCTTTCTTTGGAGATTAATTATAGTTATTGTAAAACAAACTTACAGGTAAAAGTATTTTGTAATAATTTTGATTAAGTCAATTGTAAGTGCTACTTTTAAATGTTTTGAAATTACTATAATTATGCTTACATCTCATCTACATAGCTTGTCATTAATAATCCTCCTGCTTAAACATCCATAGAAAGGTGTTAAATAAAGTTCTCAGTAATGGTATAATCTCACCCTGTTCTGGTTGAAAATTTTATAAGAAATTAGAAAAAAAGAAGGAAAACCTTTAAAACTTTCCACCCAGGGAAACTGGGTAGGTGCAGTGGTAGGGTTTTTGTCATGCATGCCACCAACTTGCGTTTGATTTTTGGCATCCTATATGATTCCCCTTGTCTACCAGGAGTAATTTCTGAGTGCAGAGCCAGGTGTAACCCGTAAACACTGATAGGTGTGGCTCAAAAAGAAAAAAATAAACACTTTCCCCACAAACTGTTGGCTATAATTAGGAGCTGAAACTCTGTGCTCAGACTAATTTGGACAGAAGCTCAATGATAACACTTACCAGTATTGAAATATACAGTTGAGTAGGGGGTACCTTGCAATAAGATACATGAAGTCCACAAAATCAAGACAATCTGAAAAGAAATTCTTGCACCAAGTCACAAATTCAAATGGAGTTTGTCAGGTTATATACAGCCTAAATCCAGGACCAAGCTAGGGTTTATTCAGCTGGAACAAAGGTAGTTGATAAGACTTTGAAAGAGGACCTCAAGTCCTGACCCTTGACAATGTCCTAGCACAGTTTTTTGGTTTTCTTTAAAGTGACAGTAGATCTAAGCCAGAGGCCAATACATGCAAGACAAAAGCTCCACCACTGAGCTGCATCCTTCCATCTTTCATCCAAATGTAGAGTTAGGTCATTTATAAAAGACAAAATTGTTCATTGTAGCACAAAATAGATGAATCTTGTTTTGGTTATGCTAAGTAAAATAAGGAAATGAAGACAGTCATCAGCTCATTTCATTCATATTTGGTAAGTGGTAAAAAAAAAAAGAACTGGTAAAATCCAACGAACTAACTCCTACACTCAGTGAAAACTGGTGACTAAGAAGAAATGAGGAGGGCATGGGAGGAATTCTGGTGGGAAAATAGCATTATTTCTCTAACAGCACTCACCTCTTTTTATAGTGAGCTTCATATTGTCCTTCTGGCCCTCATTTCTATTGTCCCTGGGCATTATTACAATAATGTATTTTATTTTTCTTAAAACCCAAAAACTATTCTATATCTGTTTCCCTATGACTTATTTCACTCAGCATAATTGATTCCATGTACATCCATGTATAGGAAAATTTCATGACTTCATCAGTCCTGATGGCT
Organism: Suncus etruscus; assembly: GCF_024139225.1. NCBI lineage: Eukaryota > Metazoa > Chordata > Mammalia > Eulipotyphla > Soricidae > Suncus > Suncus etruscus. The sequence continues at coordinate 4,744,639 of NC_064859.1, forward strand.
TCATAGTGGTCTGTATTCGAGATAGGCATTTTTTTTTCTTTTTGGTTTTTGGGCCACACCAGGCAGTGCTCAGGGGTTACTCCTGGCTGTCTGCTCAGAAATAGTTTCCGGCAGGCATGGGAGACCATATAGGACTCCAGGATTCGAACCAACCACCTTTGGTCCTGGATCGGCTGCTTGCAAGGCAAATGCCACTGTGCTATCTCTCTGGGCCCTTTTAAAAAAATTTTTTATTGCCAGCAAGAGAGGCCACTATAAATAATTTTTGCCTGGACACAGATCCTATGTCTGGAGCAAGAGGTTGAGATGGTACTGTCTAGAGAAAAAGTTACTTATAACTTAACTTTTATTTATAGCTTTTAAATTTGCTCATAGGGGCTGGAGATAAAGCACAGTGGTATAGCATGTGTGGGGATCTGATATTCAGCACAGGAAAAAAGGAAGGGGAAAAGGAATAAAGGAAAGAATGGGGAGGGAAGAGGGAGGGAAGAAGGGAGGCCGGGAAACGCTCCCCCATCCACTTAATGGAACACCAAGGACCAGATAATTAATATTTAATACAACCCTCTGCAAGTGAACCCGATGCCTCAAAGCCAGTTTGTTCTGACTAGTCAGAAGTGTTTCTTGTAGGCAGCAAAATATTGAAGTTAGCTTTTTGATCCATTTTGCCACTCTATCTCTTAACATGTTCTTTTAGTGCATTGTCATTGAGAGACAGAATTGTCATGGGATTTAGTAGCAGTAGTAGGGATTTGCATAGTAGTTTGGTGTGTCTGTTGGTTGTCTTGTCTTAAAGTAGTTTCAGTTTTTCTTTTAAGGCTGGGTCTTTCTGAACTGTTGTTTATTCGTGAAGCTTTATATTTTTCCTTCAAACCTGAATACTGCTGGGTGCAGTATTCTAGGCAAAGCCTTCATTTCATTGAGTTTTGTAACTATATCCCACCACTGCCTTCTGGCCTTGAGAATTTCTCGTAACAGGTCTGCTGTAAATTTTAAGGATGCTCCTTTGAATGTAATTTCCCTTTTTGATCTTGCTACTTTCAGTATTGTATCCCTATCTGTGGAATATAATCATTGTAACTAGGATGTCTTGGGTTGCTTTTCTTTGGACCTCTTTTAGCTGGTATTATTTGGACATGCAGGATTTGGTTTCGTGCAGTCTTTAGCTTTGGGAGTCAACAGACCTTGACTGTTGATTCTTCCTGGGGATTTTCTTCTTGGGTCTCTGGGACTCCAATGATTCTTATGTTATTTCAGTTTAATTTATCAAAAACTTCTATTTTTATCTGTTCACATTCTTTGAGTACTTTCTTCGGCCCTGGGAGCAGCTTTTTATAGTCCCCTTTGTGCCCAAACACAGGCAGAAATTCGCACCACTCTTTGTGGTTGGAAACAGTCTACGTTAGTGATGGGCTCCGGAGAGATTATGTTTGCTGGGGGTCTTCTTTGGCTGCCGCACACAGGAGAAAATAGGAGTATATTTTTGACACTACTCATGTATAAGAGCGTTTTTGACACTACCACAGCTGGGCTGTGTCCCCAAATATGGGAAAAAGAGAGTCTTTTTGGCAGAGACAGTGCAGCAGCCTTGCATATACCCCACCTCAGTTTGTCATTATGTAAGTTATCCTGGACACCACCAGTGATCCCTTGTTGCCCCATTTGTTGGGTCTCGTTTTCACCTTTGTTGATTGTTTGAGTGTCCACAAAGAGCATCCAGAATGAGAAATTGATTCCCATCGCCTTGTCCTTTTTTGGGGGGAGATCTTGGTAATATTTATCCGCAGCAAATAATCCACACAGACAGGAGGGTTAAGGGTTAAAAGGTTGGGTGAGGAGAATCCTTTGTCAGCCTGCTGCTAGCTCCAAAACACCTACAGCCAGCCCGCCAACTCTGGAAACAGCCCCCAAACGCCTGGCACCCAAGCTATTTATTTGGCTCTCAACAGCGCCTCCACCTGGAAGGTCAAGGTGGGACAACAGGCAAAGGATAATCTTATGGAAATATTTTCATATAAAACAATCCCTGAGTACAAAGTTAGAAGTGCTGAGCAACAACCCAAGCCCTACAAACCGTCCTACAAAATTGCCTTGCTAAGCATAGTTCCATGGAAAGTTGATGAAGCAAGAACAGCCCTCTCCTCAGATTTTGAGACAGACTTTATGCATGTTTTCTCACACCAGCCATGAGAAACATTTTCTGTGCAGTCTCTAGTCAAGTTGTGGAAGTTGAGGGGCTGGAGAAATAGTGGCACGGTTTTTGCCTTGCAAGCAGCCGAACCAGAAAGGGTGGTGATTCAAATCCCAGCATCAGGTCCTCCGAGCCTGCTAGGAGCTATCAATTTCTGAACACAGAGTCAGGAGTAGCCCCTGAGAGCCACTGTGTGTGACCCCCCCCCAAAAAAAAAAACCAAGCAAACAGAAAAAAAGGAGTGGAAGTTGTGGCTGTAAGTTTTCTTGAATGAGCTAAGTGTGTGTATGTGTTTGTGTATGTTAGAAGAGGCATTGTTTTAAGGGAAACTTCTGCACCTGTCTGCCTGTGTTTCTGAATCCCTGAAGATCTCCTCAGAGGCCTAGGAAGCACCCCCCCAAAATATGCATTTTGAAGCTGCCCAGTGAGTAAATTCTGGCTGTGGGGGATGCTGTCCAATAGGCTGAGCTCTCTGTGCTGCGGAGGCTCCGCCCTGCTGTGCCTTTGTTCACTCTGAGGACTTCAAGGGAAACTTCTCCTGTGCCTGTCTGCCTGTGTTTCTGAATCACTGAAGGTCTCCTCAGAGGCCTAGGGAGCGCACCCCCAAAAAACTGTCAACTAGAGGCAGCAGAAGAGCGGCTTTGTTTCGCAGCCGTGCACTCTTTCTAACCAATGAACCCCACCACAATACAAGGCAGCAGAAGAGCGGCTTTGCTTCGCAGCCGTGCACTCTTTCTAACCAATGAACCCCACCACAATACAAGTGTGACAATGCAGAAACCTCGCAGGCAAACATCATGCACAGAGAATGAAGACGAAAACTCGAATGACCTAATAAATTCCAACCACCTGATTAACCTCTCAGATAAGGAACTTAAAATAGCAATATGAAAGATGTTTGAAGAACTCAAAGAAAGCATAGATCACAGAACACAGAACAGAACACAAAGACTTACAGCAGACATGTCAGAAGAAATTCTCAAGGCCAGAAGACAATGGTGGGATATTGTGACAAGACTGAATGAAATGAATGTTTCACCGAGAATACTGCACCCAGCCCTACTCACGTTCAGATTTGAAGAAAGAATACATAGCTTCATGGATAAACAACAGCTCAGAAACTTCACAGATGATAAACCAGCCTTAAAGGAAAAACTGACAGGTCTACTCTAAGACAAGAGAGACCAACAAACACAGCAAACTTATCTACAAAGATGACATTAAATCCTATGACAATCATCTCCCTCAATGTCAATGGACTAAATTCACAAATTATAAGACACAGAGTGGCGAAATGGGTCAAAAAGATGAATCCAGGGGCTGGAGAGATAGCATGGAGGTAAGGCGTTTGCCTTTCATGCAAGAGGTCATCGGTTCGAATCCCAGCGTCCCATATGGTCCCCCGTGCCTGCCAGGAGCAATTTCTGAGCATGGAGCCAGGAGTAACCCCTGAGCACTGCCGGGTGTGACCCAAAAACCACACACACAAAAAAAAAAAGATGAATCCAACCTTCTGCTGCCTATAAGAAACACATCTGAATAGTCAGAACAAACATAGAGTCAAAATCAAAGGCTGGAGTAAAAACATCTAAGCAAAAAACACCCTCAAAAAAACTGGGGTGACCATTTTAATATCTGATGACACCAACTTTATACTCAGAAAAGTGGTAAGGGACAAAGATGGACACTATGTACTAATCAAGGGATATGTGCAACAGAAAGAAATCAGACTATTAAACATATATGCACCCAATGAGAGACCAACAAATTATTTAATACAATTACTGACAAATAAGAAAGAAAAAAATCAATAATAACACAATAATTGTGGGAGACCTCAACACGGCCCTATCAACACTTGATAGGTCAACCAGACTGAAAACCAACAAAAACATACTAGCCCTGAAAAGAGTAATGGAAGAAAGAGAACTAATATATATATATATATATATGACACTCCATCCAAAAAAATCCTGGATACACATTCTTCTCCAATGTACATGGGTCATTCTCCAGGATAGACTACATGCTGACACATAAAACATACCTCCATAAAATCAAGGCAATAGAAATCTTGCAGTCTACCTTTGCTAACCACAAAGCTCTGAAATTAGATGTGAACTACAAAGCCACACAGAAGAAAAACTTTAACAATTGGAAATTAAACACCCTGTTACTGAACAACCAGTGGGTCTGAGATGAAATCTAAAGTTTCCTGGAAACAAATGATAATGAAGACACAAACTGCCAGAATCTATGGGACACAGCAAAAGCATTCCTGAGAGGAAAATTTATAGCTCTACAAGCACACATCAGGAAGGAAGAAGAGGCATATCTAAATAACTAATGACACAGCTCAAGAAATTAGAAAATGACCAACAAAAGGAACCAAAAATAGGGAGACAGAAGGAAATAACAAAGCTGAAAGTAGAACTCAATGGAGTGAAAAACCAAAAGCAATCCGAAAGATCAACGAAAGTAGAAGTTGGTTCTTTGAAAAAATAAACAAGATTGATAGACAATTGGCAAAACTCACAAAGAGAGAGAGAAAAAAAATCCAATAACCCATATTAGAAATGAAAAGGGGGAGATCACGACAGATACTGCAGAGATCCAAAGGGTAATCAGAGACTACTTTAAGAAACTTTATGCTACTAAACATGAGAACCTAGAAGAAATGGAAAAATTCTTGGACACTTATAACCTTCCACATTTAAGTAAGGAGGATGTAGCATATCTAAACACCCTCATCACTACTGAGGAAATTGAAACTGTAATCAAACATCTGCCCAAAAAGAAAAGCCCAGGCCCAGATGAATTTCCTAATGAATTTTTTCAAATCTTTCAAGAGGAGCTATACCAATCCTAGCCAGGTTCTTCCATGAAATTAAAAAAAACGGGAACACTCCCAAACAGCTTTTATGAAGCCAACATCACCTTCATACCAAAACCAGAGAAGCTGCCAAAAAAGAAAATTATAGACCAATATCCCTGATGAATGCTGATGCAAAGATCTTCAACAAAATCCTGGCAAATAGGGTCCAATGCATCATCAAAATCATACACTACGACCAAGAAGGTTTCATCCCAGGAATGCAAGGATGGTTTAACATCCATAAAACTATCAACATCATACATAACATCAAGAAGAAGAAAAATAAAAATCACATGATCATATCAATAGAGGCAGAGAAAGCATTTGATAAGGTCCAACACCCATTCTTGATCAAAACTCTCAGCAAGATGGGAATGGAAGGAACCTTTCTCAATCTAGTTGAAGCCATCTACCACAAGCCAATGGCAAATATTATCCTCAATGGAGAAAAACTAAAAGCCTTTCCTCTAAATTCTGGTACAAGACAAGGCTGTCTACTCTTACCACTCCTCTTCAACATAGTACTGGAAGTTCTTGCTATAGCGATCAGGCAAGAAAAATATATCAAGGGAATCCAGATAGGAAAGGAATAAGTCAATCTTTCATTGTTGGTAGACGACATGATACTCTACTTAGAAAACTCTAAAGACTCTACCAAAAAGCTTTTAGAAACAGTAGGAGGAAACTGCACTTTCCAAATAAGTGGAAGCAGAGATTAACAGATGGGAATACATTAAACTGAGAAGCCTCTGCACCTCAAAAGAAATAGTGCCCAAGATACAAGAGACACCCACCGAATGGGAGAAACTATTCACCCAACACCCATCAGATAAGGGGCTAATTTCCAAAATATACAGGGCACTGACAGAACTTTACAAGAAAAAATCATCTAATCCCATCAAAAAATGGGGAGAAGAAAAAAACAAATGCTTTGATAAAAAAGAAATACAAATGGCCAAAAGGCACATGAAGAAATGCTCCTCATCACTAATCATCAGGGAGATGCAAATCAAAAGAACGATGAGATACCACCTCACACTACAGAGAATGCACACATCACAAAGAATCAGAACAAGCATTGTTGGCTGGGATGTGGAGAGAAAGGAAATCTTATCCACTACTGGTGGGAATAACGTCTAGTCCAACCTCTATGGAAAGCGATATGGAGATTCCTCTGAAACCTAAAAATTGAGCTCCCATTCGACCCAGCTATTCCACTCCTAGGGATATACCCTAAGAACACAATACAAAAACCCCTTCCTCACACCTATATTTATTGCAGCACTATTCACAATAGCCAGGCTCTGGAAACAAACAAGATGCCCTTCAACAGATGAATGGCTAAAAAGTATAAGAATAACATAAAAATAAAGAAGTTGGGAAGAAAATCTGGGAATGGTCTGAGCACAACCCTGCCCAGGTGTGCATTGACTTTTTCAACAAACTGAGGTCACTTTGGCAGGCTATTGACTAAGAATTTGCAAGCCACCCTTCTCCATACAGGAGAGAGCCAGAAGCTACTGGTACTAGCTATTGTAAAATACTGATATATGTCTCCAAATACTGAACACCACCCAATAAAGTCAGACTGCAGTGAGGTAACTTGGGAAGACTCCTCTAAATCACATGAGGTGGAGAATGCCCCTCATATCCAGGGGTTTCCCTAGAAGCTGGTACTTTACCTCTTTAGAACTTGTACCAGCTACTGTCAAAAGCCTCAAATATACCCACCCAGGCGATTCACTGACATCTGGAAATCTACAAGTTAGCTCATATTCTCTTCTGCTGTCAGCTTCTGCCAGTCTAGTATCTTCCTGACACCAGTGTGTTGAGGGTTCCTCAATGACTTTCTCAAAAACCTCACCAAATCACCAAGATAAGTGCATACTACACCAAGCAGAAGTATATACTACACCATGTTTTGTTTATACCCCAAAGAGGAGTGCCTTCCCTAGGGTGAGCCAAAGGAATTTGGGCCCACTGCTGAGACATGATGACTCCTGTCATGTATTGACAATAAAAAAAAACCCAAATCCAGGTGTTCTGAGTGATCTAGGAAGCACTGTCCTTATACTGTGCCCACTAAGAAAAAAACCCACACTTTTTCCAGGGGATGTGCTGATTGTCCTCAGACTGCTACCCAGCCATTAGAACTGCTGTCAGCAGATAACAACTGAGAATTCTCCCAGTCCAGATGCTCTGAGGGTACTTGGGAAGCCTCTACCACCGCTCCACACAGCAGAGACCTTGCAGGGGACCTGAGATGTGACCCCCTAACCCCTACTCAGAGCAGAAAGTTCGCTTCACCAGGAGTTTCACCAAACCCAGCATCCTGTGAACAAATTTTAGCCAGTAGGACTTGTGACATCTGTGGTCAATCTAAAATGATCCTATTCAAGGTATGAGGGGGAATAGGGAAACCTCCCCCTTATAAACTCTTCACTGGAGACAAGTCAGGTACCTCACCCTTACCTGCATCATCTGGAATACTGATGCCTAAGACCCCAGCCCAATGCCCAATGCCCAGATTTTCTTCCCAGCTGCTGCCATTGAGAATCCTCCCCAGTCAGGTGGGAAAAAGGAACCTGGGAAGACCCATTCCACCCACCCAGTGGAAAGTGCACATAAGACCCAGGGAACTTTCTTTTTTTTTTCTTTTTTTTTCTTTTTTATATTGGCTGCTTACAAGGCAAACACCGCTGTGCTAACTCTCCAGGTCCTAATCTTTTCTTAGTTGGTTTTGTTATTGTTTTTTTTATTTTTTATTTAAACACCTTGATTACATACATGATTGTGTTTGGGTTTCAGTCATGTAAAGACCACCACCCATCACCAGTGCAACATTCCCATCACCAATGTCGCAAGTCTCCCTCCTCCACACCAACCCCCGCCTGTACTCTAAACAGGCTCTCCATTTCCCTCATACATTCTCATTATTAGGACAGTTCAAAATGTAGTTATTTCTCTAACTAAACTCATAACTCTTTGTGGTGAGCTTCCTGAGGTGAGCTGAAACTTCCAGCTCTTTTCTCTTTTGTGTCTGAAATTTATTATTGCAAGAATGTCTTTCATTTTTCTTAAAACCCATAGATAAGTGAGACCATTCTGCATTTTTCTCTCTCTCTCTGACTTATTTCACTCAGCATAATAGATTCCATGTACATCCATGTATAGGAAAATTTCATGACTTCATCTCTCCTGACAGCTGCATAATATTCCATTGTGTATACGTACCACAGTTTCTTTAGCCATTCATCTGTTGAAGGGCATCTTGGTTGTTTCCAGAGTCTTGTTATGGTAAATAGTGCTGCAATGAATATAGGTGTAAGGAAGGGTTTTTTGTACTGTATTTTTGTGTTCCTAGGGTATATTCCTAGGAGTGGTATAGCTGGATCGTATGGGAGCTCGATTTCCAGTTTTTGGAGAAATCTCCATATTGCTTTCCATAAAGGTTGAACTAGACGGCATTCCCACCAGCAGTGAATAAGAGTTCCTTTCTCTCCACATCCCTGCCAACACTGTTTATTCTCATTCTTTGTGATGTGTGCCATTCTCTGGGGTGTGAGGTGGTATCTCATCATTGTTTTGATTTGCATCTCCCTGATGATTAGTGATGTGGAGCACTTTTTCATGTGTCTTTTGGCCATTTGTATTTCTTCTTTGTCAAAGTGTCTGTTCATTTCTTCTCCCCATTTTTTGATGGGATTAGATGTTTTTTTCTTGTAAAGTTCTGTCAGTGCCTTGTATATTTTGGAGATTAGCCCCTTATCTGATGGGTATTGGGTGAATAGTTTCTCCCACTCAGTGGGTGGCTCTTGTATCCTGGGCACTATTTCTTTTGAGGTGCAGAAGCTTCTCAGCTTAATATATTCCCATCTGTTAATCTCTGATTTCACTTGCTTGGAGAGTGCAGTTTCCTCCTTGAAGATGCCTGTGATGTCCTGGAGTGTTTTGCCTATGTGCTGTTCTATATATCTTATGGTTTGGGGTCTGATATTGAGGTCTTTAATCCATTTGGATTTTACCTTCGTACATGATGATAGCTGGGGGTCTAAGTTCAATTTTTTGGAAGTGGCTATCCAGTTGTGCCAACACCACTTGTTGAAGAGGCTTTCCCTGCTCCATTTAGGATTTCCTGCTCCTTTATAAAAAAAATTAGGTGAATATATGTCTTGGGAACATTTTCTGAGTATTCAAGCCTATTCCACTGATCTGAGGGCCTGTCCTCATTCCAATACCATGCTGTTTTGATAACTATTGCTTTGTAGTACAGTTTAAAATTGGGGAAAGTAATTCCTCCCATATTCTTTTTCTCAATGATTGCTTTAGCTATTCGAGGGTGTTTATTGTTCCAAATGAATTTCAAAAGTGCCTGATCCACTTCTTTGAAGAATGTCATGGGTATCTTTAGAGGGATAGCATTAAATATGTATAATGCCTTGGGGAGTATTGCCATTTTGATGATGTTAATCCTGCCAATCCATGAGCAGGGTATGCGTTTCCATTTCCGCGTGTCCTCTCTTATTTCCTGGAGCAGAGTTTTATAGTTTTCTTTGTATAGGTCCTGCACATTTTTAGTCAAGTTGATTCCAAGATATTTGAGTTTGTGTGGCACTACTGTGAATGGGTTTGTTTTATTAATGTAATTTCATCCTTATTACTATTGGTGTATAGAAAGGCCATTGATTTTTGTGTGTTAATTTTGTAGCCTGCCACCTTGCTATATGAGTCTACTGTTTCTAGAAGCTTTTTGGTACAGTCTTTAGGGTTTTCTAAGTAGAGTATCATGTCATCTGCAGTGAGAGCTTGGCTTTTTCCTTTCCTATCTGGATTCCCTTGATATCTTTTTCTTGCCTAATCGCTATAGCAAGTACTTCCAGTGCTATGTTGAATAGGAGTGGTGAGAGAGGACAGCCTTGTCTTGTGCCAGAATTTAGAGGGAAGGCTTTTAGTTTTTCTCCATTGAGGATAATATTTGCCACTGGCTTGTGGTACATGGCCTTAACTATATTGAGAAAGGTTCTTTCCATTCCCATCTTGCTGAGAGTTTTGATCAAGGATGGGTGTTGGAACATATCAAATGCTTTCTCTGCATCTATTGATATGATCATGTGGTTTTAATTTTTTTTGTTATTGATGTTGTGTATGATGTTGATAGTTTTATGGATGTTAAACCATCCTTGCATTCCTGGGATGAAACATACTTGATCGTAGTGGATGATCTTCTTAATGAGGCATTGGATCCTATTTGCCAGGATTTTGTTGAGGATCTTTGCATCTGCATTAATCAGCGATATTGGTCTGTAATTTTCTTTTTTGTAGTGTCTCTGTCTGGATTAGGTATCAAGGTGATGTTGGCTTCATAAAAGCTATTTGAAAGTGTTTCCATTTGTTCAATTTCATGAAAGAGTCTTGCCAGGATTGATAGTAGTTCCTCTTGGAAAGTTTGAAAGAATTCACTAGTGAATCCATCTTGTCCTGGGGTTTTGTTTGTCAGCAGACATTTGAAAACCATTTTAATTTCATCAATGGTGATGGGAGTGTTTAGATATGCTACATCCTCTTCCTTCAACCGTGGAAGATTATAAGAGTCCAAGAATTTATCCATTTCTTCCAGGTTCTTATTTTTAGTGGCGTAGACTATTCAAAGTAGTTTCTGATTACCCTTTGATTCTCTGTCATATCACTAGTGATCTCTCCTTTTTCATTTCTAGTATGAGTTATCAAGTTTCTCTCTCTTCCTTTGTTAGGTTTGCCAGTGGTCTATCAAACTTGTTTATTTTTTCAAAGAACCAACTTCTGCTTTCGTTGATCTTTCAGATTGTTTTCTGGGTTTCCACTTCATTGATTTCTGCTCTCAGCTTTGTTATTTCCTTCTGTCTTCCTATTTTTTGGGTCCTTTTGTTGAGCACTTTCTAGTTCTATTAGCTGTGTAATTAAGCTACTCAGGTAAGCTCCTTCTTCCTTCCTGATGTGTGCTTGCAAAGCTATAAATTTTCCTCTCAGTACTGTTTTTGCTGTGTCCCATAAGTTCTGATAGTTTGTGTCTTTATTGTCATTTGTTTCCAGGAAACTTTTGATTTCCTCCTTGATTTCATCTTGGACCCACTGGTTATTCATTATGAGGCTGTTTAACTTCCAGGTGTTAAAGTTTTTCTTCTGAGTCCCTTTGGAATTCACAAATAATTTCAGAGCCTTGTGGTCAGCGAAGGAAGTTTGCAAAATTTCTATTCTCTTGATATTATGGAGGTATGTTTTATGTGCCAGCATGTAGTCTATCCTGGAGAATGTCCCATGTACATTAGAGAAGAATGTGTATCCAGGTTTCTGGGTATGGAGTGTCCTATATATATCCACTAGGCCTCTTTCTTCCATTTCTCTCCTCAGGTCTAGTATATTCTTGTTGGGTTTCAGTCTAGTTGACCTATCCAGTGTTGACAAAGCCATGTTAAGGTCCCCCACAATTATTGTGTTGTTATTGATATTATTTTTCAGATATGTCAACAGTTGTATTAAATATTTTGCTGGCCCCTCATTCGGTGCATATATGTTTATGAGAGTTATTTCTTCCTGTTCTACATACCCCTTGATTAATATAAAATGTCAATCTTTGTCCCTTACAACCTTCCTGAGTATAAAGTTTGCATTATCTGATATTAGTATAGCCACTCCAGCTTTTATGGGTGTTGTTTCCTTGGATAATTTTTCTCCAACCTTTTATTTTGAGTCTATGTTTGTTCTGACAATTCATTTGTGTTTCTTGTAGGCAGCAGAAGGTTGGATTGAGTTTTTTGATCCATTTAGCCACTCTGTGTCTCTTGACTGGTGCATTTAGTCCATTGACATTGAGAGAAAGAATTGTCCTGGGATTTAATGCCATCTTTATATCAAAATTTGGTGTGTCTTTTGGTTAGTCTTGTCTTAAATTAGGTCTTTCAGTTTTTCTCTTAAGACTGGTTTTGTGTCTGTAAAGTTTCTGAGCTGTTTTTTGTCTGTGAAACCATGTATTCTTTCATCAAACCGGAAAGTGAATTTTGCTGGGTATAGTATTCTGGGTGAAGCATTCATTTCATTCAGTCTTGTCACAATATCCCACCATTGCTTTCTGGCATTGAGTGTTTCTGGTGACAGGTCTGCTATAAATCTCAAGGGTGCTTGCTTGAATGTAATTTCCCCTTTTGATCTTGCTGTTTTCAGAATTCTGTCTCTATCTGTGGGATTTGTCATTGTGACTAGGATGTGTCTTGGGGTGGTTTTTCTGGGGTGTCTTTTGGTTGGTACTCTTCAAGCATGCAGGATTTGATCACATATATGCGTTAGCTCTGGAAGTTTTTCTTTAGTGATGTTCTTGACCATTGATTCTTCCTGGAAATTTTTTTCGTGGGTCTCTGGGACTCCAATGATTCTTAAAGTGTTTCTGTTGATCTTATCATAGACTTCTATTTTCATCTGTTCCCATTCTTTGACTAATTTTTCCATTGTCTGCTCATTTGCTTTAAGTTTTTTTTCCAATTTCTCCTGCTGCATGGATTTGTTATGTATCTCATCTTCCACAGCACCAAGTCTATTCTCAGCTTCTGATACCCTGTCCCAGAGCTTGTCCATTTTGTCATTCACTTTGTTTACTGACATTTTCAGGCCTGTTAGTTGACATGTTATTTCAGTTTGGAGTTTTGTGATTTCTGTCTTCATATTTTCTTGGTTCTTATTAGTGTTCTGTTCAACTCTATCCATGGTTTCTTTGAGTTTGTTGAGGATCTTCCATATTTCTAGTCTAAAGTCCTTATCTGAGAGGTTGATTAGTTGGTTGGTCATTATCTGGTCATCAGAATTGTCATCTTCATTCTCTATGTCTGATCCTGGCCTGCATTGTTTCCCCATTGTCACACTTGTGTTGTGTGTTTTTCTACATGTTGTGGTGCTATTCATTGGATATATGATGCAGGCAGCACACTCTCTGGTTCTGCCCTTTCTGGATGGGCTGACTTGCCTCTAAGGGAGGGGAGTCCTCCGTGGATGAGGCCTCACACTGGGTCAAATCTTAGGCCCGAGCATGCAACAGAAAAGACAGTCCGGAGAGAAATGCTTGCTTCTGTGATATAGCACAGTTCTTAATGTGATTTTTTTTTTCTTGTTGCAATGGTGTTCTTTTCTTACAAAGAGCTCACGGCCGTGTAGTGAAGCGAAGCTAAGTGCTCTGCTGGAGCCTCTTTTCGCCCCACTCCCAAGAGTTTCATGCAAGAGGACAGTAGACAGACATTTACAGGTAGCACTCACAGTTTTTCACAGTTGGGCCCCACTGGGCTGGCGTAGTTTCGTGGATTTTCCCCGCGTCATGTTCCAAACAGGGGACCCGGGTCTGCCAGACCCAGGAAATTTTCTATCACTTTAAAATATATTTGAAAACCTATTTATACTTAAAATTATGCCATTTATAAATATTAGGTATGTTTATATTTTTTAGTGCTTTCATGCGATTAGGGTACTTATAACTGGTCCCTTTCCACTCTCAGTGCCAACATCTTTCCACTGTTATCCATAGGAACCTTTTATCCCAATTTACCTCTTTCTTCAAATCAGTTCTATGACTAGAATCTAAGACTTTATTTATTGGACATAGTATAATTCTTTGCTTTGCTTCTTTGTGTACCATTCTATACCATACACAAGTAAATGTTATTTAGTATTTGTCCCCTTTCTGAATTATGTTGCTTATCAGGACCTCTTCCTGTTCCAAAATGTTGATTTTGTATCACTTCATATTGTCATGCTATAATAATATAATTGTGTTTCTTTTGTGGTTTAAAAGTCATTGAACTGTTTATGAGTGTTACTTGTTTTCTAATATAGTATATATAAATACAAGCTCTATTAATCCTGGTCTAAAAGACGAGTATTTTTTTTTCAAATCAATCAGCAATTAAGTCAGTTTTAATGGACTTGTGCTTTTATTTCAGAGCTTTTGTTAATACCTATGACTGTGAGCCTTACTTGTGGCTATTTTGAAAGTAATGGTAATATTTACCTTTTCTATTTCATTTACTTGCAGTTAGCTTCCTGATAGAAGAGTAGAATAAAAGCCACTTCTAGTGATGATTTCTACATGATAGACTATTAGCTTGTTTTAGAAAGATTTATTATCAGCTTATCTTTTACATATTCTAATATTTGCGTCATTCTGTCTTTGTTAGTGTGGCCTAGCATAAGCAGTGGCAGCAGCAGCTGTGCAGAAGATAGGTGCAAACCACATCCCACAAGGCTGTTCCTGCTTTCATTTGTCCTCTCTTTAGTAAAAGGTAGGTCTGGATGTGTATGGAAACTGCCAAATGGTAAAGACTATTCTGAAGTCTCAAGTAGCCTTTCATCAAAGACATAAAATGTATCAGTTCTTTGTACCTATTCGTACATTAAAACTTAGGATTATTTAATACAAATTACTAATGTTTCTATAATGTATATGCCTCACATCTGATTTAGTAAAAGAAGTTAAATGTTACGTTTTCGAGTGCTTGCTTTACATGTGTTTCGAATGTTTTATTTATATTAAAAATTGACCTGTGGAAACTAGGAATTCAAAACTTTGAAATGATTTTTATAATTATACTTTATTTGATTTTGATTGTAGGAGGTTACTGTTTCCAGAAAATGGTGCTGAGAACTGCTCTAAGAATCTGTGCACCAGGAACTGGATAATTCCAAATTAAACTGGGATTGGTCTCATGTGAGGCAAGAGCTTTAATTCTTTTACATTTACTAGTACTAAATATTTTCTTTAAAATATTAAAGAACAGTTCATATTTGTATGTTGGCTAATTTTAGCATAACAGAAAGGGTCTTTAGAGATATCTTAACACATCTTGAAGTGAATAATATCTTTGATTATTCATTGAATAATATCATTAATTATAATTACCTAAGATTAATATGTACTATATATTCATGGTTACACAGCAAAAATACTTTGTTTTGTTTATTTTCTGGGCCATACCTTCTGATGATCAGGGGTTAGTCCTGGCTATGCACTCAGAAATCTCTCCTGACTCCAGGGATCCTGAGCAGCCACGTGCAAGGCAAACGCCCTACCATTGTGCTATTGCTCTGGCCCCCAGAAATACTTTTTTATATACACATATATATGCCACATTTTATCTGCTCATCTGTTTTGTGACACTTGGATTATTTCCAACTGTTGACTACTTTAAATAATGCTACAATTATTTCAGGAGTGCAAAAATCTTTCCAGAATAGTGTTTTTGTACTATTGCTGTAGATGCTAAGAACTGCAATTGTTGGCTTTATGGAAGCTCAGTACTTACATTTTAAAAAGTCTCCATCCTGTTTTCTAAAGATTGGACCAGACAAAATGGCCATATGCAATGGATGAGGTTTCCTTTTTCACTAGTTTCTGACCAGCATTGGTTGTTTTCAGCTTTTTTGACATATGGTTTTTCACTTGAATGAGTTGGTGCATCAGTTTCATTTAAGTCCTTGATGATAAGTGGACTCTTCATTTATACATCACATGTTGTGGCCATTTGTTTCACTTCCTCAAGAAACTGTCAGTTGCTTTTGTAGTTTTTTAATTAGACTGGGATTTTTCTTTGTTTTGGTTAAATTATGGGAGTATTTTATAAATCTTGGATATAAGTCAGAAATATGGTGAGAAAATAGAAAGTAGTTTCTCCTACTCAGTAAAAGTGTCATTTTACTTGCTGTCACTTCTTTTCAGAGCAGATATATTTCAGTTTGATGTTCCATTTGTTTGTCTCTGGATTCTCAATTATGTTTCATTAGTCTATCTATATTTCAGTATTACACAGTTTAGATTTCTATAACCTTATAATATAATTAAAAGACTGTTCAACTCTCAGTATTGTTTAGGTCATTTATAAAATTTTGTTATTCAATATAAAATTCAAAAGTATTCGATTATATTTCATATTTTAAAAACTAGAAGTAATATCAAGTATCTCAAAGTAAGCAGAAAGAGGGAAGTAGTAAAACATAGAATGAAAATCAACAATATAGGAAAATTTTTTAATTACAAAAGATCAGTAAAATCAAATCTAGTTTTTAAAATTAATTAATTATTTAATTAATTAAAAATGCATCACATAGTTGGTGTAGTTGATCATAATATATTTGTTTCCAGATAAGTGAAAGCAAAGTTATTGAAAATAAAATAGGAAGAAAAAATAACATGAAAGAGAAGAAAAGAGAAGAAAGAAATGAAAAAGTATTGTAGCAAGTACATTGGTGGAAATTATTGTATCTCTTGAAGTCAATAAAACAAAGGGAGAAGATTTAGTTAGCTGTCTATTCTGTTAAATCAGAGTGCTCCTGTAGGGATGACAGCATCAAACAAATGTAGTTGTTCAGAAATTCAAAGCACTATTACTGATACTATGGCACATAGGGGTACTTTCGGGGTAACCTTGAAACCAAAGGGAAATAAAGGAACCATTTTAAACTGGGCCCCCCTTAAGACTGAGGGTTCTGCAATGAGATTTAAAGAGGAAATCTAGAAGAAGGTAACTTCTGTTTTAACAAGGCCTATATAAATGAGAGTTGATAAAAATAAATTTTAGTTTTTTGGAGCTTAATTAAAAAAAAAAACAAACCCTGTTTTACTGTCAAGAGCATAGCTATGCCAAAGTTCAAACTCCTTTGCCTTCTTTCTTCTGTCCACTTCATCTCTTGTAACAGGCTTTGCTCTACATATTTAAAATCTTTTATATTGTAGAATACAGAATCCCTATCAGTAGAAGGTGCAGTTAGTTAAGAAATTATTCATTCTTTCTTCATTTACTTGTTTGTTTGTTTGTTTGTTTGTTTAGGTTTTTGGGCTACACCGGGTGGTGCTCAGGTGTTCCTCCTGGCTATGGGTTCAGAAATTGCTCCTGGTAGGCTAGCGGGGGCTATGTGGGATGCTGGGGATCAAACCAGGGTCCTTCCCAGGTCAACCACATGCAAGGCAAATGCCTTGCCACTGTGCAATTGCTCTGGCCCCAGAAATCATACATTCTTAGATAAAAGTTCAAAGCTAATGTTCTTGAAAATAGATTATTTTAAAATGTGTTTATTTAAAATAGTTTATTTTAAAGCCATACTAGTAATTGTGACCTTGGGCCATTTGCCACTTTAATGGTTTTATGAACTAACACTCAATTTATTGCTAGAAAATTAGGCTAATAAATCAGCTTACTTTTTTAAAATAAGAAATAATGTTGATATTAGAAATGTCACAGTGTCAATGCAAAGAATATTAATATGGGTGCTTTGAAAATTTAAAAATAAAGCTTTCCCCATACACTTATAAAATAAAATATTTATGCAATTGAATAAGCATTTATCACTATTTTTAAAGAGATTTTTTAAATCTTCACACTTTTAATACCATTTTAATTATAAACTTTTTGGCAATTTATTTCTGCACTATGGAATGTAAGCAAGGCTTTCTTTTAGGCAAACACTATTTCCATAAATGAAAGCTCATGAAACATTATCATTTGACTTTCTCTGTCTTATTAAAGTGGCAGTTTCATATATTTCAAACAAACAATTTAGTTCTCTGTTTCTAGCAAGTGTCTGAAAACAAGTAAAGATGAAAAATTTTGTCTAACTAAAACTAAACTTCAAAATAAAGTTATTTTCATTTGTTTGTTTTGTGGGGGAACACTTAGCAGAGCTCCAGGGCCTACTCTTGACTTTGTGCTCAGGGATCACTTTTGAGAGGGCTTTTTATCATGTGCCAGGGACCAAACACTTATGGACTGCATACAAAGTAAACACCCTATCCACAATATTATTGCTTGCTTCAGTTCCCAAACTATAAGTTCTTCCTAAAAACTTTAGCAACAGAAATAGGCATGTATAAGAAGTAATAGAAATCAATTGTTTGTCATTTATTTATTCTTTATTTTTCTTGTAGGTTTCTGGGAGAGTATATGAAAACAAAATTTAAAAAAACAAGAGCCTCAAGCCAAAAATAAAAGAGCTTTAACCTGACTGAATTTCAGAGAGACATTTCTCATAAATAGAAAAAGAAACATGTGTATAGTCCTAAAAAATGATGTCTTCATGCCACGATATAATTAATACTTCTTGTGTGAAAAGCGACTGGTCAAATGATGTTCGTGCTTCCCTTTACAGTCTAATGGTGCTCATAGTTCTAATCACACTAGTTGGCAATCTTTTTGTAATTATTTCCATATCACACTTCAAGCAACTTCATACTCCGACTAATTGGCTCATTCATTCCATGGCCACCGTGGATCTTCTGTTGGGGTGCCTGGTCATGCCTTATAGTATGTTGAGAACTGTTGAGCAATACTGGCATTTTGGAGAAATCTTCTGTAAAATCCACAGCAGTGCAGATATTATGCTGAGTTCAGCATCTATTTTCCACTTATCCTTCATTTCCATTGACCGCTATTATGCTGTGTGTGAACCATTGAGATACAAAACCAAAATCAACATGTTGGTTATTTTTGTGATGATCTTCATCTCCTGGTTTGTTCCTGCTATTTATGCATTTGGAATGATCTTTTTGGAGCTAAACTTCAAAGGAGCTCAAGAGATATATTATAAAAACATTTACTGTAAAGGGTGTTGCTCTGTCTTCTTTAGTAAAATATCTGGGGTACTTGCCTTTATGATTTCTTTCTATATACCTGGGTCTATTATGTCATGTGTCTATTATAGAATATATTTTATAGCTAAGGGACAGGTAAGATCAATTAATGGTACCAATCAACTTCAACCTGGACTGGAAGAGGAAAATAGAAATTCCCGAAGCAGAGAAATGAAAGCTGCCAAAACCTTAGGGATTGTGATGGGAGTTTTCCTGATTTGCTGGTGCCCTTTCTTTATCTGTCTGGTTCTTGATCCTTTCTTGGACTACACCATCCCACCTGCCTTGAATGATTTACTGATTTGGTTTGGTTACTTGAATTCTACTTTTAATCCAATGGTTTATGCATTTTTCTATCCCTGGTTCAGAAAAGCACTGGAGATGATCTTATTTGGTAAAATTTTCCAAAAAAATTCTTCTAGGTACAATTTAGTTTTAGAAGCAAATTAATAGAATTATTTTAAAAATGGTAAACATATCTATGGAAAAAGAAATCTAAAACATAAATTAGAGGTTGGAGAAATAGTACTGAGGTTACTGTAATTGCTTTGTATGCACCCAACCGGGATTCAATCCCCAGCACCCTATATTGTCACCTAATCTTCACCAGCAGTAAAGAGTAATCCCTGAACACTCCTGGGTGTGGCCCCCAAACCAAATAAATAAATTTTAAAAGAAAGTACACAGTACTGATTATATTGGTCTCATTAATTTTTAAGTCAAATAATTAAGATGATATTTATATCTTGTTTATATTTTTAAATTACTTTATCTTAACTTCATGGTTGCAAAATTGTTAATAATTCAAATTTTTTCACAGATACAAAGTTATTATTGATTGAGTTTCAGTCATGCAATGTATAACACCCTTCACAGTGCACATTTCCCATCATCCATCTTACCAGTTTCCCTCCCACCTGACCTGGGGCAGATGTTTTCTTTGCTCTCTCTCTCTCTCTCTCTCTCTCTCTCTCTCTCTCTCTCTCTCTCTCTCTCTCTCTCTCGTACTCCCCCCGATTTTTTTAAGGCACTGTAGTTTGCAATATTGTTACTGAGGACTATCACTTTATTTCCTTTCAGCACCTAATTCTTGTCCAGAGCAATCATTTCTAACATAGTGGTCCCATCTCTGCCTTAAGCACTCTCTCCCACTATTTGTTTCTTATTTGGGACATAGTAAATATATTTGCCATTCATGCCATACAACTCCAGGATACACAATTTTCAAAATTTAAGACATATGTTTGATTTTAATAATTTTAAATTGCCTCCCATGTGGTAAGGTCCTCCAGATGATTGTATCCTGTGATACTCAGGAGACTAGATGATTCCTAGGATCAAACAGGGGTTGTCTGCATAAAAACATGTATCTTAATCTCTGATTTATCTCTTTGCTGTTCTACAACTTAAAGAATATTTTCTGGGACCAGAGTGATAGCTCAGCTGTAGGTGTGTGCCTTGCACACGGCCAACCTGGCTGAGACCCGGGAATCCCTGAACCTGCCAGGATGTGGCCAAAAAAAACTAACAAAAAAGAAAAGAATATTTTCTGCCCTGATATGATTTGACTTTAATAGCAGTAGCTTATTTAGTACTTTAGTGGTGTAAAATATTAGCTTATTTTGGGAACTCAAGTTCAAATAAATTTCTGGAATATAAATGTTTGTAAATCGACTAAAAGTACACATTAAATGCTGTTAAATTGCTACTACATTATTTTCTAATTATCATCAGCACTTATTATATATATGTTCCAATTCATAAATAACTTGATATTTACATTTTAAGAACAGGTTTTTCTAATCTCTTTCTTAAAACTAGTAAAATGAAGGAAAAATAAACATTCATCAAATTATAAAAGCATAATGAAAATATAAATCAGAGCTCATTTCTTGAATGAAATATATTGGTTATAATTGTTAGAAATGACTGAATAATAGTATATTATACAGATATAAGACAATTTAAAATATTCCCTATTATTATGAAAACTTTACTTTTTATAAAGAGTGTAAATTATACAATACTTGTTTTACTTATATGTTACCTTACCATATATATTATTTTACTGTTACCTCGATAGTACTATAACCTTTAGCTGTTACCTTACATTTACTGTTACCTTATATATAAAACTCAGGATTCTACCTTAAAGTATTTTACCATGATAAATTTCATGATCATGCCTGGCATACTATGAAGGAAGCAAAGTATAATATCTGTCAAATATATGCACTTGTTGGGCTTTATACCAAACCTAAAGAGAAGTTATACATTAAAGCTGATAAATATAAGATATAATCAGACGTAATTGAGTGGACATAGCATACCTATAAAAGTACAAAGTAAAAGTAAAAAGCAAATAGTAGTTTCGAGTTAGATTCTTTAAGAAAACTTTTTTTCTTACCTCCTCTCCTAAAAAACTTTTTTCAATTGATTCATCATCAGCTATACAATTACAAAGTTGTGGTTGAGTTGGATCCAAGTTCCAACACTTCTTTTACTAGTATACACTTTCTGTCATCCAGGTCCCCACCTTCTCTGTTAGAATTCCTTCATAGGAAGTGGTTAGAGCCTTGTTAATTAATTATAAGTGTTAATTAGAAATAGAACTGGTTCTTCTGCAGACTTTATATTGTATGTATCATGTTGTGTACTATAAAGGATTTGTCTTTATTTTGTCAGAGTAACATATGTTTATGACTATTTTAAAATCAGACAGATAATTTCATATAAACTGAAATGCATATTTTTGCAATACATTTCTGTTTACAAATGATCTATTAATGTGAATTAAATCATACATTTGTTATGGTCTGTTTTAGGTATATTTATTTAATTTCACTGATATATTTAGCTAGATTCTTATTCTAATTAATTTTTTAGATTATGATTTACCCTTTTAATTTAATATGTGTATAAAGTTTCCCTAATAACTCCTAATGTCAAAAACTACATTCCCTTTTTCACCAGTGAGATCATTTTGTCAAATTTGAAAAGGGCACAAAAATAAATAGTTTTCTGTACTTTAAAGTATGTTTTGGTGGTTTACTTCATTTGTTCTCACAAGTGTCTCTTATTTTATTAGAGGCATTGTATTTCTTAGTGTTACCTACTTTAATTATCTTTATTTTTATATTTTCTCTTAACCATTTATTATATAATAATTTATTATACAATAAATTTTATTTTAACTTTATCATTGAATTATTTTAGGTTTCTTCTTCCTGCCTTCACCCCAATTTTAGAGTCTATCCTGGAGTGTTCAGGTCTTAGTCCTAGCTCTGTGCTCAGGAATCACTCCTAGCTGCGTGAAGAATACTATATATTGTGTTTGGGATTGAAGACAAGTCGTCTGTATAAGGAGAATTGCACACTACTATCTCCACACCTGTTTATGTTTTGATATCAAGGTCAAATTATCTTTCTTTGTTTTTTGTTTTTGTTTTTGTTTTTGTTTGGTTTTTGGGCCACACCTGGTGGTGCTCAGCGGTTACTCCTGGCTGTCTGCTCAGAAATAGCTCCTGGCAGGCACGGGGGACCATATGGGACACCGGGATTCGAACCAACCACCTTTGATCCTGGATCAGCTGCTTGCAAGGCAAATGCCGCTGTGCTATTTCTCCATAAATTATCTTTCAACAATACTGTTTTATCTCTTTTCCAACCATCATTTGTATTTATTGTATTCCATTAGTCAGAACTTTTAAAGCAATGTGATAATGAATCATCCTTATCTTGTATGCATTTAAAATTACTATTCAGGATTTAAAAAAATTATTGTGACTATTGGGAATTAAAAGTCCTTCATAGTTATATTTCAGGCATATAGGAATAGTGGATTAGAGCCACTCCTACCACCAGTGTTGACCTCCCTCCACTAGAGTTCCAGCATGCATTTGGTACCTCTACCTGGGTCTATTTTGTGTTTAGCTTGTTATAGTTTGGGTCTCTTGATTTTATTGTCATTGACTTTGGCTGGGTATTTAGTCTGACCATTTCTTTTTTCATCAATGCACCTGAGACCACTTGGCCCCTGGGTCCAGTCCAAATTTTTTTCCCCTCAATTTATAGAAAGATGTAGAAATATAAAGTAAAACAAAGTGATTCGTGTTCCAAGGGCATCCCTACCTAGAAGAGATAATAATTTTTTAAAAAATGGGGAAGCTGGGGGTCAGAGAGATAGCAAGGAGGTAAGGCATTTGACTTGCATGCAGAAGGACAGTGGTTCAAATCTCGGCATCCCATATGGTCCCCTGACCCTGCCAGGAGCAATTTCTGAGCATAGAGCCAGGAGTAAATCCTGAGCGCTGCTGGGTGTGACCCAAAAATCAAAAACCAAAAGAAGGGGGGAAGCAGGTGTAGCAGATTTTTTTTTCCATAGGCACATAAACATTGGGAAATTAGAAAGGAAATACCCATGGCCTAATAAAATATAAAAACAAAGCATCTCTACCCATTGAAGCATACTGTCATAAGACCTACTACATGCCATCCATATTTCTCTTTTTGAGATGTGCACTTTGCTATTATAATATTTTTCCTCTATATATGTAATGGAGGTCTGTTTATGGAAAAGTCTGCATTCTTGCTTTAATACGTTCTTTTCCTCTTTCTCCCCAAATAAAACTTGTTTTACCTCCCTGCTCATCTCTTCCTGAAATTCTTTTCTGTGAGAGAAGGCAACAGACCTGAAAGGCCTGAGCAAAGTCTAGGACTGACTTTCCTTTTAATGTGAAGAACAATCTTGAGTCTATGGCTCCTTGAGAAATTGGGTGGCAGGAATTAACTTCCATGCTGGGCAGACCAAGTAGATGCCAGCTGTGGCTTGATGGTTGCCTGGTGGAGCTCGCAGAACTTGAAGTCTGTGTTGTGCAAGGGCTCATCACTGACTTTATTGGTCCTGATCTCCCAGCCATTCTGGATAGTGGGGGGGGGGTGGGAGAGAGAGAGACAGAGACAGAGACAGAGACAGAGAGACAGAGACAGAGGTAGCAGCAGGTTCTCTTCTAAGGGCTGCTGCCTCTCTCCTTTACCAAATTTTTTTTTACCACCAGGAACCTCCACCGGTATCACTTCCATAGTAGAAAAATTTTAGTTATGAAACTCCTATGTCTATCATAATTGTGTAATAACTCCAGTAACAAGGAAAGTGTTATGGCAAATGGACTTATAGGGATCTGTAGGGGTCCTTATATGAAGTGAAGGAGAAAAGCAACAGCCCAAAGACTGGAATCTGCCACTTTCTACCCACCTCTGCTACCTGGGAAGTGGCTAGGGCTATCTAGGACTGTGGGCCTTTCTCTTTGCAAGAGAACAAAGTTAGTCCTAGGTCTTACCCAGGCCTTCTAGAAAAGAATTTCAAGAGAAGACAAGTAGTGGTGAAATAAAAACAGTTTTTTGAAGGTCCTGAGAGAGAGGAGGGAAAGGATAAAAAGAATAACTAGCTGAAGGGAGTGCAGTCTTCTCCAAAAGCAGAGTCCAATACACATCCCAAAGTTAAAGCATGAAAGTGCACATCTCAAAAGGCAGATGGGGTTGACATGAACATGCATGTGTTGAATGTACATAAGTGTTTGAATGTGTTTGACAATGTTTGACAGTGCACAAGAGAGCCCCTACTTTGTTTTAAGTTTGGCTCTCATAGGGTTTCCCAACTAGCTCCCTTTGGGCTTTCTTCCTAAATTAGGGTGGTCAGGTGTTTTCAGGGACAAGGGTGGTATAGTTGATGGTCTTCTTTAATCTTTCTTTCCTGGCCTTTGTTCCAGTTTCTCACAGTGTGGGTTCCAGTATTTTTCTGGGTCTGCCAATGGCACCAGGTTATCTTCTCCTACAAGGGATAACTCCTTCAAATACTATCTTTTGGTTTAATTATAGTCTAAGAACTTTTCCTCTCTCAAGAATTCATTGTCTTAGTGGAAGAGAGGGGCTTCATTACCTGCTTCTTTATGATGATATATCAATATATCAAGCCAGCTCAATATATCTAGTCAGCTCGAATCAATGAGAAAGTTAAAATAACAACTGTTTGTACTACAGCATCACAGCAATTCTGTGTGAACAAATGACAAAGCAAAAAAATTAGCTAACTGATGGTTCCTAATAATGATGCTGTTAAAAAATAATCAACTTGTTTCTACAATATATCCACTTTGGACAGAGGAGCTTTATTTGATATATAGAAATATTTAAATCGGAAAGATAGATCAATTGTTTTTATTTCACTCTTGATACTGACAGTAAACATCTCATAGTTAGACTAAGATAGGAATCACTATTTTGTTTCTCTTGAATCAGCTAAAGTTTTCTTTCTTACATTTACACTTTGCTTTTGATTAACAGTTTGAGAATTCCCCAAACATTTGCTTCTGAAAATAAAGTTTTGTGAGAAATGTTTTTCTTTCTCCACTAAGGACAGACACTTCCCCAAAGACCTGGAGTGCGAAATTATTTACTATCCTGACCAAGACAGAGAGCAGAGGTGCTAATAATGCCCTCTGGTCTCTATTTATCTGAAAGTTTTGCAAGTAAAAGCAAAGTGTAAAAAGTAGTGCTTATATTAGTCTCCCTGGGCCATACTCTTGAATTATAGCTTCAAAGTGTCAAACTATAAACAAAGTGGGCATTGGTAAATATCGAATCAACACATTTAATTACTCTTATTAACAATTCTCTCAAGTCTACTTTAAACAAACAGAAGAGTTTGCAAACAATGACATGTTTGAAATGCACTATATCTTTATTTTAAAATGCCTTAATGTTTTAAATCTTGTCTCTATATTTTCCTAAGCAAGAAAACTTTAAATGTCTTTAAATGTCCTACTATTTTTATTTATAAAATGGGTAAATTTATTGCTTAAGTAGGCCTATTTATTCACTAAACCACTAATTCATGTAACAAGTATTTATTCTTTACTGCACGCCCATCATTGTGTTAGCTGAAAGTTAAGGATAAAGACTTGAATTAAATAATTTTTTTATCAATTTCTTAGTCATTTTCATGTAAATTAAATAGTGTCTTTGAAATAAATTATGAATTTCTAAGTTATTTATATAACACAAAATTAATAGATTGTGATCAATACATTCACATTGCATTATAATTTAGTTTACCTTATTACTCTTAACTTGGTTCATTCATAATTGTAAAGACAAAATTTAATAATATAACTTTGAATAACAATTGTGAACTTATTTCATAGAACTTTTTCACTACACATAACTGATTAATAATATGCCAGTGTTTTTGGTTATGGTCACATTGTTTTCCCCTGGTGTTTCTTTTCGTCTAGTTAACTCACTTAAAATACTTTGTTACTTTACAATGAAATCATGAGACCTAAACTTTAACAATCAAAGCTTAATTTGGGCCTGCTATACTGGAAGGCTGGTTACCAGGGGTGGTGGCATGGGATGCATTCTGGGAACTCTGATGGTAGGATTGGCCTTGAAACATTATGTTTGAACCCTAACTATGAAGAACTTTGTAAATCACAATGTTTTCAACTTAAAAAAACGCACTGGCATTTAATCAGCCTATGAATAAGCTCTTATTCAAAGTCTATATATACTCAGAATCTTAATTAAGCTATTATTTAACATTAACTCCTATATTCAGGTAAAATAGGAACTTCCCATTATTCAACATTTACTTTCTAAGTCTTCTATTGATAGATACCACACTGTATTTATAATTAATTGCTCTAAGTATTCATTTTGGGAAAAATTAGCACATTTACTAAAATGCTTGCTCCAATTCCTGATTATGATATTTCTATATGCATCTTAATTTACATATTTTACAAGTTTACATATTTACATATTTTTATTTATTTTACAGTGTAGAGCCAAGAGTAATCCCGTGGCACCACTAGTGTAGCTCCACCAAAACATACAAAATGAAAAAAAGCTCTTATTTTATATGTAAAGGCAAAATTGTTTTTTCACCAAAGTTTGCTGAAGTTTTATATTTGGTAATAAAAGTAATTTTGAGAAAGCTAAAAAGAACACTTTGCCTGCAAAACCTCTGGGTTTAACCTTCCTCACCATATGCTGCCAAGCTCTACCATGTTAGCCCTGGTGACACCAGCACCATTGGAACTTAGCATTGAACCATTTGATTCAGACAGATGGAGTATTGCCAGGAGGGTTTTTTGGGCCTCCTACTGTTTGGGAAATCTTTAAATTTTTTTACATCTTAAATTTTGATATAATATGAAGATTATTCTCTCTTAATTTAGTGTTGTAGTGAATTACTTTAAGTGATGTTCTAATGTCAAAATGTCAAGCCATGGAATAAAGAACTTTAGTCATAATCTATCTTCTAAGAAATCCCCCAGAAGTCTACAGACTATATTTAGAAGTTAGAATAAATGTATTCAATATTATTCTATTAATATTTTATAATAGTTATTATTATTCTAATAATATGCTATGTATAGAATAACATTTACATTTAGAAGTTAGAATAAGTTTTAAGCTTTTAGATTATTTTTACTCAGTGGTGCTTAGACTTTAATTCTGGCTCTGCATTTAGGGATCATTTTGGTGGGGTTAGTGTAGGGTCATCTGGGGTGTCAGGGATCAAACTTGGGTTTGCTACATGCAAGGCAAGTGTCCTACCCTATCCTCTGTATTACTGTTCTGAACCCTAACCTTTAATATTTCTACCTTCTATATTGTGAGATTGTGGGCCATGATTATATCAATTTAATAAAATTAAAAGGATAATTGACCATTTTGTGTTTTGAATAGTTTGTGTAATGTGAAAATTATTTTGTCTTTTAAAATTTGCCAAAGCTTGCCACACACAATCTTACCTCAAAGCAGTTTAATTTATTGAAATATTTAAAATAATAACTTCATTATTTCTGTGGTAGGCAGCCCAGAAGACACTAATGCTGTGAGCCAATTCTGTTGCAAATCTTCTGTGCCTGCAAGCAGATCCTTCGTGGAGTTCGGGAAAAAATTCCACGGGGAGAGAGTGGGCACACGGAATGGCAAATGACGGAACAATATTGTAGAAATGAATGAAACCACACAGATTGCATGGGGACTTACGTCTGAAAAGACGAAGACAAATTTATTTTTTGAGCTGGCTGCTTTTAAAAGGTAGAGGCTAGGAAAGCAGGGTGCAAATTCTTGACATCAAAGAAACTGGGAAAAGAATGGAGGACCCTGGCTTAAATTAGCATATTAAAGAGCCGATACTGAAGGTGAAAAGGCAGTTTGTTTTGGGCTTGCTTTGTTTTGGGTAAGCAGAAAGGAAACAGGTAATTTTCAGGGAAGTGGGAAGAGAGAGGAATGTTTTAGAGTTTTAGGGAGAAAACTGAAAATTGTTTTACTATGAGCTAAGTTTTAGGAAAAACCTGATCTTGGCGCCAAAGTAGCAAAAATTACAGGGAGCTGTTAAGTGGGAGACTTTTGGCGGGATTTGTACTGTCCTCCTTTGTTAGAAAGAATTTATTAAGGCCTAATTTTTAATATTGGTTAAAAATAAAGAGAGAGATAGTTACAGCCACATATTAGAATTATGGCCAAACAATCCACGCAAAGGGTCAAGTGATTTTGACTGCTCTAAGCTGGCCTTTTTGGCAAATAATTCCTTTTTAGGAGAGCACTATACCTTTTGGGTATGTGCCCCTCCTGAGTGGGATGTGGCACACTAAGGAACATAATCTCTCTAAACTCTAACCTGGTAAGATATCCCCACCCAACAGCGTGGGGCCAACTCCTGCCATGTTTCAACACCAGAGAGCCATTATAAAGGACTGGTGCCCTGCTCTATGCCTGCTTTTAGGGTGGAGCCAGAGGATGGTTCAGCTTAGGCAGGGGGTATCTTTTAACCCCTGCACATAGTAAAAGCCACACTACAAGCATCAACACTACAAGCAGAACAACCCCATGTATAGAGAATAAAAATGGCTGCTCTGATGGCCCAAAAAGTACCAAATAGTTCGGTATACTCTCAATGCATCAATGCAGAACAACCCTATGTATAGAGAATAGAGATGGCTGCTCTGATGACCCAAAAAGTACCAAATAGCTAGGTATCCTCTCAGATTAGGTGTTTAGATTAGAATTATAAAGAATGTTCATGGAGCTCAAAGAAAGCATAGATAGACTTAAATGGAACACAAATAAGAATCAAGAGGATATGATGATTGACATTAGAAAACTTTAAACTAAAATAACATGCTGAAAAACTCTGTTGATGAATTAAAAACCTTAATGGAAAGCCTCTCCACTGGACTTAATGGCAGCTGCAAACAGGGTCAGTGAGCTGGAAGATGAGATAGATGCAGAACAACTTTATACAGCAGAAGAAATCAGAAGGGAAACTTAAAGAAAATGATCAGACAATGGATAAACTACTAAAAGAATGTGAACAGATGAAAATAGAAGTCTTTGATAAACTCAACAGAAACCACATAGAAATCATTGAAGTTCCAGAGACTCAGGAAAAGAATAATAATAGAGGAGTTAGAGGAAGAGTGAGAAAAGGAAGAGGAGGGAGAAGAGTAAGAAGAATAAGGTAAAGAAGAGTAAGAAGAATAAGGCGAAGAAAAAGAGTAAGAGAATAAGGCAAAGAAATTAAGAAGAATAAGGCAAAGAAGAGTAAGAAGGGGAAAATGAAGAGGTAGAAGAAAAAGAAAAGGAGGAAGAAGAGTAAGAAGAAGGTGAAAAGATTAAGAAGGGGAAGAAGAGAAAGAGTAAACAGAAGAGGAGGAAGAAGAAAAAGAAGAGAAGAAAAAAGAAGACAAGAAAAGAGGAGGCAGCTAGGGATGTGGTTCAATTTGTAGATGCCCTATATATGTTAATGCCTAGATATGATCCCAAATGAGGTTATGTTCATGCTCTATTATTCTCACAACTTGTATAAATTTATGTATATCTGTAGGTATACAAATGTGATATAATTAAAATGCTCACATCTAATAAAGCAATTAAAATACAGGCAGGGGTGGGGAAGGAGGGAGGGGACAATGGTATTGGGAAAGTTGCACTGGTGAAGGGGCATGTTCTGTTTATGACTGAAACCCAACTACAATAATGGTTGTAATCATGGTGCTTAAATAAAGATTTTATTTTTAAAAACCCCTATAATATCAGTTTAATGGTCACAGTCTCTTAAGTTATACATGCTTTTGTTCAAACAAAATGTGTGTCTCTGAAA
Source organism: Suncus etruscus (assembly GCF_024139225.1). Taxonomy (NCBI): domain Eukaryota; kingdom Metazoa; phylum Chordata; class Mammalia; order Eulipotyphla; family Soricidae; genus Suncus; species Suncus etruscus. Next base: position 4,774,514 of record NC_064859.1, read on the forward strand.
AACCAACACTCTAAAATTTGTGTACAAAGAATAATAGGCTTTACTGGGGAAAATTAGTGGCTGATCACCCAAGTACCACTTAGCAATGGACTCAGGGGTCACTCCTAGCTCTGGGCTCAGAGACCGCACCTGGCAGGCTCTGAGGACCATATGGTTATGTCAGGGATTGAATCTGGGTCAGCTCCAGGTCAGCATCGTGCAAGTAGCCATGAGAAAAGAAAAGCAAGCCATGGTAAAAGAAATGGAAGAATCACTAGTAAGTATAAGAAATCCATAGATGAACAAATCAACCAACTTAAAGAAGACCTGTTACAGAACATGAGAGTTTCCATACAAATGGAATACATATAGTAATAGTTCTAAATGAAAAATTAGAAAATCTAGGGCTAATAGACATGTATAGGGCCCTCCACCCCCAGAATACACATTCTTCTCAAGTCCACAAGGAACCTTATCTAGAATTGACCATGCTTAGGATATAAATCTAACTTGTATAAAATCACAAATGTAAGGATCATTAGAAGCACCCTATCAGATCACTATGCAACAAAGGTCAAAATTGACTGTAAGAAGAAGCAATAGAGAAAATCCAACACCTGGAGATTAAACATGCTGCTCAACAATAGCTGTATCAAAGAGGAACTCAAGGAAAAAATAAAAAAGATTACTCGAGACAAACGATAATGAAGAGACAACTTGTCAAAATCTGTGGGACACAGCAAAAGCAGTAATTAGGAGAAACTCATAGCAATACAGGCCTATGTCAGGAAAGAGAAAACTGACAAAATCAGCAGTTTAAAGGGTCACCTTAAGGAGCTGGAACAATAGCAGCAAAGAAATCCAAACACAACCAGAAGACAAGAAATAATAAAAACCAGAGAAGAAATAAACAACATAGAAACTAAGAAAACAATACAGAAAATCAATGAGACCAGGAGTTTGGTTTTTGTTTTTTTTTTTGAAAAAATATACAAGATAGACAAACCACTGCCAAGACTCAACAAAAAGAAATAAAAAAGAGGGGAAACACCCAAATAAGTAGGATCACAAATAAAAGGGGAGAGATTACAACAGAACCCCGAGAAATACAATACATCATGAAGATTTATTATGAACAACTATATTCAGTTAGGCTAGAGAATTAAGAAGAAAGTGGCAGATTCTTGGAAAAAAATACCATCTTCCGAGATTGGAAAAGGAGGATTTAGAAAGCCTAAACAGGCCAATCACTTCAGAGGAAATTGAAGCAGTAATTAAGAAACTACCCAAGAATAAAAGTCCAGGTCCAGATGGTTTTACAGGTGAATTTTATCAAAAATTCTGAGAACAATTACTACCATTGATCTACAGGCTCCCCAATTCCTTTTATGAGGCTAATATCATACTCATTCTCAAAGATAGCAAAAACACCGCCAAAAAAGAAAACTAACAGACCAATCTCACTAATGAACATAGATGCAAAATTACTCAACAAAATCTTAGCAAACTTAATACAGCACTACATCAAAAAGATTATACACCATGACCAAGTGGGTTTCATTTCAGGGATGCAAGGATTTTTCAACATATACAAATCAATCAACATCTTACACCACAACAAACATAAGAAAGACATAATCCACATGATTATATCAATCGATGCAGAGAAGGCATTTGACAAAATCCAACATCCATTAGAACAATCAATTATAAAATTTATTTGGAACCACAAAAGTCCCAGGATAGCCAAATGCATACTGAAAAACAAGAAACTGGGTGGCATCTCTTTACATAAACTGAAGCTATACTATAAAGCCAGAGTGATCAAAACAGCATGGTACTGGAACAAGACAGAGCCTCAACCAGTGGGTTAGAACAGAATTTCCAGAGATAAACCCCCAGATATACAGTCAACTAATATTTGACAAAAGAGCCAAGAATTTGAAATGGAACAAAGAAAGTCTCTTCAACAAGTGGTATTGGTACAACTGGAAAACCACCTGTAAAAAACTGAAAATTGATTTATACCTCACTCATTATACAAAAGTCAACTCAAAATGAATCAAAGACCTTGAAGTCAGACCCGACTCTACAAACTTTATTGAGGAAAAATAGGCAGAACACTCGAAGACCTATATATTAAAAAAGTCTTTGAGGATAGAACGCCAATGGCAAGAACTTTAGCATCAAACATAAACAAATGGGACTACATCAAACTAAAAAGATTCTGCATGGCAAAAAAAATCCTACTTAATACTAGAATGGTATGGGAAAAAAAATTTACACTCAACACATCAGATAGAGGGCTGATATCCAGAATATACAAAGCCTCAGAAAACTGAGCTCCCCCCCAATCTAATAAAGCTATAGAAAAATGGGGAGAAGAAATGAATAAACACTTCTCCTAGGAAGACTGAAAGATGGCCAATAGACACATGAAAACATGCTCAGTTTCACTCATCATTAGGGAAATCCAAATCAAGATAACAATGAGGTACCACCTTATACCAGTGAGGATGGCTCACATCAAAAAATAACAGGAATAATCTCTGTTGGTGGGATTGCAGTATAAAGGAACTCTCATCCACTGCTGGTAGGAATGCCCCCTGGTCCAATCCCTATGGAAAACAGTATGGAGAGTGTTCAGTAAACTCATAATTGAGCACCATATGACCCAGCAATTTCTCTACTGGGTATCTATCCCCAAGTCGGAAGGACATCCATCCCAAAGTATGTGTGCACCCCACTATTTATTGCAGCACTCAGTACAATAGCCAAGATTTGGAACCAACCTCGATGTCCAACAACAGATGATTGGATCATGAAGATGTGGTATTTATACACAATGGAATACTACATAGCAGTTAGAAATTATACAGTCATAGACTTTGCAGCAACATGGATGGATCTACAAAATTGAAGTAAGCCAGAAGATGAAAGATAAACACAGAATGATAGCACTATTCTGAAGTACCTAGAATATACAACATATATACAGGTAATACTCCATGAACAAATACAACGGTTTAACAGGGTAGAAATTCCAAGCACTGTAATTGTCAATATTTACTGGGGAGTACTGCCCAAAACAAGTAGAAGAGCAACAACACAAAGCCTCGATTACACATTATTCTATAAAGAAACCAGCAACAGCAGAAACAACAGCGCTGAGAGAACAGATATGCAATTAGCCTTTTACTACAAAGGACCATAATAATGTCGTAGGGATCTTATACAGAATTACAGGTAATGAATACGATGGGAAGTCAGTGACTCAGCAGAATCGTTTTATAACAATATGTTTTAATGTCTTAATCTTACTATATTTAAAATAACATCTCAGCTTTTCTGTTCACAGGGGTTCTTGGACACAAAGGATGGACAACATAAGTTGACACCTCGGTGCTAAGTCACACTAGATACCATACTCATTTTGCATTATGAAAATGTCTTGATAAAACACTTTAACATACCCTTTAACTCCAGTTTATGCCCTCTATTAAAACCTGTAGCATGTGACCAGCCAGACCACTGAAGCAGTCAACTATGACCTACAGACATATATTATAGGACCTACTCATCGAACACGTGTAAGCAAACTAACATTCCCTTTATCTTTTCTTCTCTCTTCTCACTACTTCTTTCTCTTTCCCTTTTCTTCTTCTACCTTTTCTTCCTCATTATCATCAATTCAATCCATGTCAAAAAAAAAAAAAAAACAAAAACAACCCACACTGTTAGTTCCTCTTTAGGAAAGGAAATTCAATACATAAGGTGCTGCAGACAATACTACATAGGGTAACCACCTACATTAACAGGCCTCACTAATACATTGTTTAGTACTCAAAATGTGAAACCTATGTGTATCCAAAATTGTTCTAGTTATCACCTAACACCGAAACCCTCATTCAGGGAGGCACAACCCCATCCATAACAAAATCCCTAGAAATTGAGAAAACCTCCCAATTTCAACACACCGGCCCAATCTCTCTCTCTCTCTCTCTCTCTCTCTCTCTCTCTCTCTCTCTCTCTCTCTCTCTCTCTCTCTCTCTCTCTCTCTCTTTTTGTGCCACACCCATTTGATGCTCAGGAGTTACTCCTGGCTAAGCGCTCAGAAATTGCCCCTGGCTTGGGGGGGGGACCATATGAGACACCGGGGGATTGAACTGCGGTCCTTCCTTGCTCTTGCAAGGCAGAAACCTTACCTCTAGCGCCACCTTGCTGGCCCAATCTCTCTTAGTTGATTTATAATTTTCTTTACCTTATTTGTACTATATTTACCTATTTTTCTGTTCTCATCTTTGTTACACTCCACATAAGGAAACACGCAGCAGACTTGGCTTTTGCCTTTCTGGTGCAGGAATGCCACTCAAGAATTATCTGCCACAATGCCCATTCAGAGAAGTCAATTATTAACCCTTTGTGTGGATTATTGGCTATAATTCTAACATGGCTGTGACATTACATTTTCTCTTTACTATTATTTATTTGAATTTTGTCTCTTTTACCACTACAGAAATTCAGTGTTAGCTATCTTGCAGTCATTAAAGGAGTTTCAGTACCAAGGCAAGCTGTTAAAAGTTCCCTGCTTGCTTAGCGTATTTGCAACTTAAAGTCCAGCCAGCTCTCTTTCTGTCAGCCTTCTCACTTCCGAAGGCCAAGTCAAAACATAGCATCTTCAAGACAATGGTCTTCTCTCCCTGCTTTTGAGCTTCAAATCAGAATGATTTCTGTCCTGGGAACTCTCCCTGTCACTTTGAATACCTGCTTGAAAACAGGTTTGGTTGGAACTCAGATGCCAGCACCACTATCTGCCTGTCTTCTGTGCTGTGCTGCATTTTCGGCCTGATTTCAATCTGTGTGTAGCTCATCTGCAGATGGCTCACCTTCCCTACAGCATTCCCTGGAGGTGAGTTTACATGCCCAAAAAGGGGAAGCCGCTGAACTCTTCTGGAACTCAGATGCCAGCACCCCTATCTGCCTGTCTTCTGTGCCATGCTGCATTTTCAGCCTGATTTCATCCTGTATGTGGCTCATCTGCAGATGGCTAGCCTTCCCTGGAGGTGAGTTTACATGCCCAGAAAGGGAGGAGCCAAAGGAGCATAGCCGCTCCACTTCGCAGACGTGAACATCATTTAGCCAATGAATACAACCACAACACGTAGAAAAACCCACAATACAAGTGTGACAATGGGGAAACAACGCAGGTCAGCACCAGACAGAGAATGATGATGGCAACTCTGATGACTCGAACATGACCAACCAACTAGTTAGTCTCTCAGATAAGGAGTTTAAAGTCGCAATATGGAAGATGTTCATAGAACTCAAAGAAAGTATAGAAGAGAACAGTAATAAGAATCAAGAGAATATGGGAACAGATAAAAATAAAAGTCTATGATAAGCTCAACAGAAACAACTTAAAAATCACTGGAGTCCCAGAGACCCAGGAAGAAAATATCTAGGAAGAATCAATGGTCAAGAACATCTTTAAACAGAAACTACCAAAGCTAAAGAATACATGTGATCAAATCATGCATGCCCGAAAAGTATCAACTAATAGAGACCCCCAAAAAAACACCACAAGACACACACACACACAACACAATAATTGTGGGAGACCTCAACACTGCATTGTCAACACTTGACAGGTCAACCAGACTGAAACCCAAGAAGAATATACTAAACCTGAAAAGAGAAATGGAAGAAAGAGGCCTCGTAGATATATACAAGACACTCCACCTCCAGAAGCCTGGATACACATTCTTCTCTAATGTACATGGGACATTCTCTAGGATAGACTACATGCTAGCACATTAAAACATACCTATATAATATCAAGATGATAGAAATTTTGCAGGCTACCTTCGCTGACCACAAGGCCCTGAAATTGTATGTGAACTACAAAGGGACACAGAAGAAAAAATTTAATACCTGGAAGTTAAACTGAATAACTAGTGGGTCCGAGATGAAATCAAAGAGGAAAAACAAATGACAATGGAGACACAAACTATCAGAACCTATGTGAAACAGCAAAAGCGGTACTGAGAGGAAAATTTACAGATTTGCAAGCACACATCAGGAAAGAAGAAGGGGGATACCTTAATAGCTTAATGATGCAACTCATAGAATTAAAAAGTACTCAACAAAAGGACCCAAATAGGGAGACAGAAGGAAATAACAAAGCTGAGAGCAGAAATCAATGAAGTGGAAACCCGAAAAACAATCTGAAAGATCAACGAAAGCAGAAGTTGGTTCTTTGAAAAAATAAACAAGATTGATAGACCACTGGCAAAATTAACAAAAAAAGAGAAAGAGAGAAACTTGATAACTCATATTAGGAATGAAAAAGGAGAGATCACTACTGATATTGTAGAGATCCAAAGGGTAATCAGAAACTACTTTGAGAAACTCTATGCCACTAAAAATGAAAACCTGGAAGAAATGGATAAATTTTTGGACTCTAATAATCTTCCACGGTTGAATGAAGAGGATGTAGCATATCTAAACACACCTATCACTATTGAGGAAATTAAGACAGTAATCAAATGTCTGCCCAAAAACAAAAGTCCAGGCCCAGATAGATTTACTAATGAATTCTTTCAAACCTTTCAAGAGGAACTACTACCAATCCTGGCAAGACTCTTTCATGAAATCGAAAAAACAGGAACACTTCCAAATGGCTTTTATGAAGCCAACATCACCTTGATACCTAAACCAGACAGAGATGCTACGAAAAAAGAAAATTAAAGACCAATATCGCTGATGAACACAGATTCAAAGATCCTCAACAAAATTCTGGCAAATAGGATTCAATGTTTCATTAAGAAGATCATCCACTACAATCAAGTAGGTTTCATCCCAGGAATGCAAGGCTGGTTTAACATCCATATATCTATCAACGTAATACACAGCAACAACAAGAAAAATAGAAATCACAAGATCATATCAATAGACGCAGAAAAAGTATTTGATAAGGTCCAACACCCATTCTTGTCCAAAACTCTCAGCAAGATGGGAATAGAAGGAATCTTTCTCAATATAGTTAAGGCCATCTTCCACACCAGAGACAAAAATCAATGACCTTTCTAAACACCAATAGAAATAAGGAAGAAATGGACATTAAGAAAACACCCCATTTACAATAGTGCCACACAAACAAAAATAAAGAAGCAAGAAATTCTAAATGGAGCAAAGAAAGCCTCTTCAACAAGTGGTGTTGGCACATCTGGCTAGCCACTTGCAAAAATTGAACTTAGACCCCCAGCTAACATTATGTATGAAGGTTATATCCAAATGGATGAAAGACCTCAAAATCAGACCTGTAACCATTAGATATATAGAACAACAAGTAGGTAAAACACTCCAGGACATTGAGACTAAAGGCATCTTCAAGGAGGAAACTGCACTCGCCAAGCAAGTGAAAGCAGAGAGTAACAGATGGGAATATATTAAGCTGAGAAGCTTCTGCACCTCAAAAGAATTAGTGCCCAGGATACAAGAGGCCCCCACTGAGTGGGAGAAACTATTCACCCAATACCCATCAGACAAGGGGCTAATCTCCAAAATATACAAGGCACTGACAGAAATTTACAAGAAAAAGCATCTAATCCCATCAAAAAATGGGGAGAAGAAATGGATAGACACTTTGACAAAGAAGAAATACAAATGGCCAAAAGACACATAAAAAAATGCTCCACATCACTAATTATCAGGGAGATGGAAATCAAAACAACTATGAGGTACCACCTCACACCCCAGAGATTGGCACACATCACAAAGAATGAGAATAAACAGTGTTGGCAGGGATGTGGAGAGAAAGGAACTCTTATCCACTGCTGGTGGGAATGCCGTCTATTTCAACCTTTATGGAAAGTGATATGGATATTCCTCCAAAAACTGGAAATTGGGCTCCCATATGACCCAGCTATACCACTCCTAGGAATATACCCTAGGAACACAAAAATACAATACAAAAATCCCTTCCTAAAAAAATCCCTTCCTTAACCTATATTCATTGCAGCATTATTTACCATAGCAAGACTCTGGAAACAGCCAAGATACCCTTCAACAGATGAATGGCTAAAGAAACAGTGGTACATATACACAATGGAATATTATACAGCTATCAGGAGAGATGAAGTCATGAAATTTTCCTATACATGAATGTACATGGAATCTATTATGCTGAGTGAAATAAGTCAGAGAGTCAGAGAGAGAGAGAGAGAGAGAGAGAGAGAGAGAGAGAAAGCAGAATGGTCTCACTCATCTATGTGTTTTAAGAAAAATGAAAGACATTCTTGTAATAATAACCTTCAGACACAAAAGAGAAAAGAGCTGTAAGTTCCAGCTCACCTCATGAAGCTCACCACAAACAGGGATGAGTTTAGTTAGAGAAATAACTATGTTTTGAACTATCCTAATACTGAGAATGTACGAGGGAAATAGAAAGCCTGTCTAGAGTACAGGCGGGGGTTCTGTGGGGAGGAGGGAGATTTGGGACATGGTGATAGAAATGTTTCACTGGTGATGGGTGGTGTTCTTTACATGACTGAAACCCAAACACAATTATGTATGTAATAAAATTGTTTAAATAAAAGAAAGAAAACAGGTTTGGTCAGTGTAGAATTGGATTATTTTACTAGGTATAATTATTTTATTCCTTTCATTAGTGTTATTCTCTTTCTATTACCAGATCATAGGAAGTGGGCCTTAGCCCCTAACTAGAATACTATTTCCCTTAGGTTAAGAATATTTGTTATCAGGAGTAAACCAGGATTCCTGCTATCCTTTAATTTACATCAGTAATGACACCTAGGGTCAGAAAACTTGTTTGATACGTAAGAATTTTGTCTTCCTTTTATCCTGTAACTGAAATCTATTCTATTCTAGGTTACTAAACACCCTAAGCTATGTGTATTTGTTCTGAAATCAAACAATGTACATTGGGCCTGGAGAGATAGCACAGTAGTGTTTGCCTTGCAAGCAGCCGATCCAGGACCTAAGGTGGTTGGTTCGAATCCTGGTGTTCCATATGTTCTCCCGTGCATGCCAGGAGCTATTTATGAGCAGACAGCCAGGAGTAACCCCTGAGCACCGCTGGGTGTGGGTCTAAACTAAAAAACAAACAAACAAACAATGTACATTGCATTCTTTTCATGTTATGACTGCCTTTCTTTCCCCTTTACATACTCCATTGCCTGTACATTAAAATTTGTCATGCTCTTGCCAGAGATGTGTTGACCCCACACATACTGCGTGTGTTATCATTATTTCATATTCTTCCGCTTCGTGTTTCCGCTTATTTTCAGTGAAAGTCTATCTGACCCACTAAGGTTTTGCCTGTGGATGCAACACGTCTCCGGCACATCTTGTTTCTTGCTCTCCCCTCCTCTTTTTTCAAGCTACACCTAAGATAACTATCGTATGCTTTTATGTGGGCATGAGCACATAGAGGACTCCTTCATGAAAGCCAAACTAAAATTGTAAACAACCCATGTCCTCACATATACTATCCCCTCTCCCCCCCTTCAGAAATCCAACTATCCCTTCACCACCCAATCCCAACCCAATTTCTCACCTTATTAAAACTCTTTACTCTCAGTTCTTAATACATTAGGCATTAAGACCGACCTCCTACCCCAATAAGACATTACCCAACAAAGGGACACCCACTCAGACCTATACCTCGTTCCACGCAAGAAAATACAAAGAACACCCCTGCTGACTCATGTTGTATGGCCCTCCTTCTCACATTTCCCTAACATAGACTATTGTTTGATACCAGACTCTGCCCCCAAAAGGATCCCCAGTGCAAGAACTCTACCCAAGACCTCTGTGCCACAATTTTTCTCAATCTCAAGAACAGTGTGCAGGATGAAAATGCACCCTGAATCCCACACCCCACAAGGAAATCTCAAAAGACAACAGGGAAGCCTATACTTTCTTCATAAGTTTAAGACCTAAGTTTAAGACCTATATAATACTACCTCTTAACCTGTTTTTCCCCAAATGTAAGGTAGTCTCTTGCGTCATTTTGTTCCCTTAATTACTTTACTAACTCATTTTAAAAATTCTTTTTTCTTTATATATATGTGAGTATATATATTTTTATTTCTTGTCTTGTTTCTGTTTTCTTCTCTTTTATCCCCAAATGCACCAACAATATAATGTAGCACCATTTCTTCCTGCAAAGGCAGGAAAAGGGGGAAATTTTACATATAGAAACAAGCTCTTATCTACTAGGGATAATAACTCATACTTTTTTTACCACACAAGGGAACTTCCCACCTTGAACATGTCATGTGGACCCAACTTAGACTCCAGGTGATTAGACAGCAACCATCCAACCTTGAACACTAGATCCCAGACATAGAATCAACATAGTTCTCCACAACAGCTCCAGAAACCAAACTTCTTCTGGGATATTCTTAATACTGCTCTGGCACCAACATGTGCCAGTTTTGATATGATATCCTGACAATGAGGAAATGGTAACAACTTGCCCTAAGAGCAGGTTGTCTTACCTCACCATTTAATGATAAGATAAAATCAGAAGACTTGTCAAAAGAAGACTTTTGATCTGTGCAAAAGACAAGATTGCTATCTACAAATGACTGACTGTGACAACCATGACTGGGCAGAATGTATCCTGAGACCAATAAAAAAGCCCTAGTCTAGGTTTTGGCCTATGATCTGTACAACCAAGATCTGACTGAGACAACTGCAACTGGATACATAATGAAAGACTCTATCCCAGGCTTCATCCTACAATCAGCACAATAAAACCACCAACTACAGGAGACTGATTAAAACGACAGTGAAGGAACAGAACTTCTAGAGATCTAGATCTCTAGATACAGAGGTCTGATTTTATCACCCATGACAGAGCAGAAGTCTTCCATCCACCACAAAAGAACCTATGGAAGAGTAAATGAACATATAAGGAGTCTGTAGTTATTCCCATGACAGTATACTTCAAAGGTGGAGAAACCCTGTATCTCTTAGGCCAAGGGCCTTTCTAATTTCCCCAATATTTACTGTGCCTATGCAGAAAAAAAAGAAGCAGCACAAAATTTATTTATTTAAAGTAAAATAAATTTAAAATAAATTTATTTAAAATTTATTTATTTAGTTTTGCTATTGTTGTTGTTTTCATTTTTTTGCTCTCTGTTTTGTCTTTATTTCAGGACATGGTTATTATGTGATGCTTGGATTTTTTGTTTGATTTTTCTTTTTGTATTATTGTGGTGTTTCTCTTCCTTTTTCCCTTCTCTCAAACTAATGTTGAGAGCCTCTAAGAACTCCACCCATTTTTGGCTTGTTTGATTTTTACCCAATTTTATTTCTTTTCTTTTCTTCAAACAGAACCACAAAAACCTGAACCATCTTGTCCCGCCTCTCAAATTAAGGGGGAAATGATGGAGGGTACCAAGACCAAACAGTTTTATGATCACTAAATAGTAATAAAAACAATCAGACTTAAACACTAAATCCAAAGCCAACGACAAAAGAATTGATACCTAATCTACAACAAGCTAGACACAGAGGTGACCACTTATACTAGCAGCCGAGGAGTAATCGAGGGGATACGGGATGCAAGCTGGGAATGGGGGTGGAGGGAGGACAACTTTGGTGATGGGAATTCCCCTGATTCAATGTTAATATGTACCTAAAATATTACTATGAAAGATATGTAATCCACTTTGGTAAAAGTAAAATTTATTATAAAAAAAGAAAGTACAGAGATAAGCAAATTTGTGGAAATTATTTTATATACTTTTAGGCCATTAGAAAATACATTTGTTTTTATATAAATGAAAGCCAAGTTTTTTTTAAAAGAATAAAAAAATTAAAAAAGGAGGGAAGAAATTAAAAAAAAGAAACAAGGGGCTGGAGCAGTGGGGCAAGGAGTAAAGTGTCTGCCTTGCCTGTGCTAGCATAGGACGGACATCAGTTTCATCCCCCAGCATCCCATATGGTCCCCCAAGCCAGGAACGATTTCTGAGCCAGGAGTAACCCCTGAGCGTCCTGGGGTGTGGCCCAAAACAAACAACCTAAAAAGAAAAAAAAAAGAAAAGAGAAAACAGTAGAGTGGCAAATAAATTTGTGAAAATTAGAAAATTATTGTATCTCCAATGAAGTCATTAAGACAATGGCAAAAGGTTTAATAATATCTCGTCATTAGCTGTTCATTTTGTTATTTTATTTGTTTCTGAACATTAAGTGGCCTCAATTACATGTTGGCATCTAAATTGGTGTGCTCCTATAGAAATGTTCCTATAGCATCAAAAAAAAGTTGTCTAAGAATTCAAAGCACCATTACTGTGGCTTTAGTGAGGTGTGGTAACAACTGACAGCCCTCGTGGAAGTATGAGGATGTGTCTGTGGGGGATGGGAGAGGGTGTTCATACTCACTCCAAAATGAGCTGGAGATATCAGCCCAAATACCAACACACTTGAAGTTTGGTCCAATTGTTGTCTCAGAAGAGAATCACAGAAGAGTGGTGAGGCAGGACCATAAAAAAAGTAGTAATTGTAGGTAATCAATGCATCAAGTATGGCTTTGAAAGGGCAGGCCTGCCTTCTCCTACCAAGATTACCAGCTTTCAGCTGTGTAGCCAGTGTACCCATGATTTTTCCTGGTTTGGTTTATATTTATTGAGGAAAAAAAGTGAGTATGGTGCTGGCCCAATGTGAACATGGCAGCTGTGTTTGTGGGCATACTTATAGCTGCCAGTCCTCAGAAATTATTCTTGTTTTTTGGCTCAGGAGACCGAAGATGGTATCAGGAACAAAGCTTGGCCAAAGCAAGGTGAGGGCCCTAATCCCAATACTATTTCTCAAGTGCTGTAAATTAGTTTTTACGAAGAATATTTTTCCAGAAATGTGTCTATTTTCATAGATTTTTAAAGTTACCATTATCTAACTATCATAATCTTATTTATGGTTCTATATTTGCTGTATCTGAAATAATGGACATTTATATACCTTTTAATATAAAATGTTTATTTTCTCTCCAAGAAAAAAATGACTTCCTTATGTTACTTCTAAATTAGGTCACTTTCTCAAAATTTGATGTATTTTTACTATCCAGTTCAAGAAAAGAATCTTACTAATTCTTTCCTAAGTCAACAAGTTATTTATAAATATACTTTTACATATTTGAACATAGTTTATATAATCACTTTTTATTATTTATGTGTATTTTAAGAACTTGGTATGTGTGAGATTTAATACTTCTAAATTAGTTGAGACTTGACTTTATGGCCAAATATTCTCCCCCCATCACAAATTTTTTTTATCAATTTTTTAAATACTTAATCTTTTAGCAGACTCTGTTTTGGAATTGTTATTGTGGTTTCATTGGGTATTTAAAATCATACTAACTTTCTTTTGTCTGTTTCTTTCTGGTTTGGACTACATCCAGTGATGATGAATGCCCCTAACTCTGTCTACAGGGTTTTGTGCCAAGTTATTCCTGGCTCTGAGTTCCTGTGAAGGTCAAGAAACCATCTGTGGTTCCAGTAATCAAATTTGGGTCTTCCATGTGCAAGGCAAATGCCTCACTTTTAAACTATCTCTCCAATCCTAAATATTGCTAATCCAATCTGCTTATCTATCAATTCTTGGTAAATATGTGTTACTTAAGTTTTCATGATATAACTAACTCAGCCCTTTTATTAGTAGTCACTTACATTTTACAGTAACACCTTATTGCAATGACACCCTATTAATTTAGTCCTAAAAGGATATAACTATAAGGACACAAAGGAAGAAAAATTTTGATATAAAAAGGAAACTGGCTAATTAGTTTAAATAATACAAATTGATATGCTCTTATTTTGTACTTCAAGGTGAAGAAAAGAGAAATACCAGTATTTCAAGTGTATTGCAATGACACCCTATTAATTTTGTCCTAAAAGCATATAACTATAAGGACGGGTGCCCTGTTTGGGACATCAGGCGGGGAAAAGCCACGAATATATGCCTGCCCAGCGGGGCCCAACTGTGAGTGCTACCTGTAAATGTCTGTCTACTGTCCTCTTGCGTGAAACTCTTGGGAGTGGGGCAAAAGAGGCTCCAGCAGAGCACAGCCACTCTGCTTCGCTATGCAGCCGTACGCTCTTTCTAAGAAAAGAACACCATTGCAACAAGAAGGAAAAATCACACTAAGAACTGTGCTATATCACAGAAGCAAGCATTTCTCTCTGGACTGTCTTCTCTGTTGCATTCTCGGGCCTAAGATTTGATCCAGTGTGAGGCTTTATCCACGGAGGACTCCCCTCCCTTAGAGGCAAGTCAGCCCATCCAGAAAGGGCAGAGCCAGAGGAGTGTGCTGTCTACATCATATAACCAATGAATACCACCACAACACGTAGAAAAACACACAATACAAGTGTGACAATGGGGAAACAACGCAGGCCAGCATCAGACATAGAGAATGAAGATGACAATTCTGATGACCAGATAATGACCAACCAACTAATCAACCTCTCAGATAAGGACTTTAGACTAGCAATATGGAAGGTGCTCAAAGAACTCAAAGAAACCATGGATCGAGTTGAACAGAACACTAATAAGAACCAAGAAAATATGAAGACAGAAATCACAAAACTCCAAACTGAAATATCATGTCAACTAACAGGCCTGAAAAAGTCAGTAAACGAAGTGAATGACAAAATGGATAAGCTCTGGGACAGGGTATCAGAAGCTGAGAATAGACTTGGTGCTGTGGAAGATGAGATGCATAACAATTCCATAAAGCAGGAGAGATTGAAAAAAAAAACTTAAAGCAAATGAGCAGACAATGGAAAAATTAGTAAAAGAATGGGAACAGATGAAAATAGAAGTCTATGATAAGCTCAACAGAAACAACTTAAGAATCATTGGAGTCCCAGAGACCCAGGAAGAAAATTCCAAGGAAGAATCAATGGTGAAGAACATCATTAAAGAGAAACTTCCAGAGCTAAAGAATATAGGTGATCAAATCCTGCATGCTCGAAGAGTACCAACCAAAAGAGACCCCAGAAAAAAACACAGCAATACACATCCTAGTCACAATGACAAATCCCACAGATAGAGACAGAATTCTGAAAACAGCAAGATCAAAAGGGGAAATTACATTCAAGCAAGCATCCTTGAGATTTACAGCAGATATGTCACCAGAAACACTCAATGCCAGAAAGCAATGGTGGGATATTGTGACAAGACTGAATGCAATGAAAGCTTCACCCAGAATACTATACCCAGCAAAACTCACTTTCCGGTTTGATGGAAGAATACATGGTTTCACAGACAAAAAGTAGCTCAGAAACTTTACAGACACAAAACCAGTCTTAAGAGAAAAACTGAAAGACCTAATTTAAGACAAGACTAACCAAAAGACACACCAAATTTTGATATAAAGATGGCATTAAATCCCAGGACAATTCTTTCTCTCAACGTCAATGGACTAAATGCACCAGTCAAGAGACACAGAGTGGCTAAATGGATCAAAAAACTCAATCCAACCTTCTGCTGCCTACAAGAAATGCACCTGAATAGTCAGCACAAAAATAGACTCAAAAAAAAGGCTGGAGAAAAATTATCCAAGGAAACAACACCCATAAAAAAGCTGGAGTGGCCATAATAATATCAGATAATGCAAACTTTATACTCAGGAAGGTTGTAAGGGACAAAGATGGACATTTTATATTAATCAAGGGGTATGTAGAGCAGGAAGAAATAACTCTCCTAAACATATATGCACCGAATGAGGGGCCAGCAAAATATTTAATACAACTGTTGACAAATCTGAAAAATAATATCAATAACAACACAATAATTGTGGGGGACCTTAACGTGGCTTTGTCAACACTGGATAGGTCAACCAGGCTGAAACCCAACAAGAATATACTAGACCTGAGGAGAGAAATGGAAGAAAGAGGCCTAGTGGATATATACAGGACACTCCATGCCCAAAAACCTGGATACACATTCTTCTCCAATGTACATGGGACATTCTCCAGGATAGACTACATGCTGGCACATAAAACATACCTCCATAATATCAAGAGGACAGAAATTTTGCAGACTACCTTTGCTGACCACAAGGCTCTGAAATTATTTGTGAATTCCAAAGGGACTCAGAAGAAAAACCTTAACACCTGGAAGTTAAACAGCCTCATACTGAATAACCAGTGGGTCCAAGATGAAATCAAGGAGGAAATCAAAAGGTTCCTGGAGACAAATGACAATAAAGACACAAACTATCAGAACTATGGGACACAGCAAAAGCAGTACGAGAGGAAAATTTATAGCTTTGCAAGCACACATCAGGAAGGAAGAAGGAGTTTACCTGAGTTGCTTAATGACACAGCTAACAGAACTAGAAAGTGCTCAACAAAAGGACCCAAAAATAGGAAGACAGAAGGAAATAACAAAGCTGAGAGCAGAAATCAATGAAGTGGAAACCCAAAAAACAATCCAAAAGATCAACGAAAGCAGAAGATGGTTCTTTGAAAAAATAAACAAGATTGATAGACCACTGGCAAACCTAACAAAGAAAGAGAGAGAAACTTGATAACTCGTATTAGGAATGAAAAAGAAGAGATCACTACTGATATGACAGAGATTCAAAGGGTAATCATAAACTACTTTGAGAAACTCTACGCCACTAAAAATGAGAACCTGGAAGAAATGGATAAATTCTTGGACTCTTATAATCTTCCACGGTTGAAGGAAGAGGATGTAGCATATCTAAACACCCCCATCACCATTGATGAAATTAAAACGGTAATCAAAGGTCTGCCGAAAAAAAAAAGCCCAGGCCTAGATGGATTCACTAATGAATTCTTTCAAACTTTCCAAGAGGAACTACTACCAATACTGGCAAGATTCTTTCATGAAATTGAACAAACGAAAACACTTCCAAATAGCTTTTATGAAGCCAACATCACCTTGATAACGAAACCAGACAGAGATGCTACAAAAAAAGAAAATTAGAGACCAATATCGCTGATGAATGCAGATGCAAAGATCCTCAACAAAATCCTGGCAAATAGGATTCAATGCCTCATTAAGAAGATCATCCACTATGATCAAGTAGGTTTCATCCCAGGAATGCAAGGATGGTTTAACATCCGTAAATCTATCAACATCATACACAACATCAATAACAAGAAAAACAAAAACCACATGATCATATCAATAGAGGCAGAGAAAGCATTTGATAAGGTCCAACACCCATTCTTGATCAAAACTCTCAGCAAGATGGGAATGGAAGGAACCTTTCTCAATATAGTTGAAGCCATCTATCACAAGCCAATGGCAAATATTATCCTCAACGGAGAAAAACTAAAAGCCTTCCCTCTAAATTCTGGCACAAGACAAGGCTGTCCTCTCTCACCACTCCTATTCAACATAGAACTGGAAGTACTTGCTATAGCGATTAGGCAAGAAAAAGATATCAAGGGAATCCAGATAGGAAAGGAAGAAGTCAAGCTCTCAGTGTTTGCAGATGACATGATACTCTACTTAGAAAACACTAAAGACTGTACCAAAAAGCTTCTAGAAACAGTAGACTCATATAGCAAGGTGGCAGGCTACAAAATTAACACACAAAAATCAATGGCCTTTCTATACACCAATAGTAATAAGGAAGAAATGGAGATTAAGAAAACAACCCCATTCACAATAGTGCCACACAAACTCAAATATCTTGGAATCAACTTGACTAAAAATGTGAAGGACCTATACAAAGAAAACTATAAAACTCTGCTCCAAAAAATAAGAGAGGACACGCGGAAATGGAAACGCATACCCTGCTCATGGATTGGCAGGATTAACATCATGAAAATGGCAATACTCCCCAAGGCATTATACATATTTAATGCTATCCCACTAAAGATACCCATGATATTCTTCAAAGAAGTGGATCAGGCACTTTTGAAATTTGTTTGGAACAATAAACACCCTCATCATTGGGAAACAATAAACACCCTCAATCATTGGGAAAAAGAATATGGGAGGAATTACTTTCCCCAACTTTAAACTGTACTACAAAGCAATAGTTATCAAAACAGCATGGTATTGAAATAAGGACAGGCCCTCTGATCAGTGGAATAGGCTTGAATACTCAGAAAATGTTCCCCAGACATACTATCAACTAATTTTTGATAAAGGAGCAGGAAACCCTAAATGGAGCAGGGAAAGCCTCTTCAACAAGTGGTGTTGGCACAATTGGATAGCCGCTTGCAAAAAATTTAACTTAGACCCCCAGCTATCATCATGTACGAAGGTAAAATCCAAATGGATTAAAGATCTCGGTATCAGCCCCCAAACCATAAGATATATAGAACAGCGCATAGGCAAGACACTCCAGGATATTACAGGCATCTTCAAGGAGGAAACTGCACTCTCCAAGCAAGTGAAATCAGAGATTAACAGATGGGAATATATTAAGCTGAGAAGCTTCTGCACCTCAAAGGAAATAGTGCCCAGGATACAAGAGCCACCCACTGAGTGGGAGAAACTATTCACCCAATACCCATCAGATAAGGGGCTAATCTCCAAAATATACAAGGCACTGACAGAACTTCACAAGAAAAAAACATCTAATCCCATCAAAAAATGGGGAGAAGAAATGAACAGACACTTTGACAAAGAAGAAATACAAATGGCCAAAAGACACATGAAAAAGTGCTCCACATCACTAATCATCAGGGAGATGCATATCAAAACAATGATGAGATACCACCTCACACCCCAGAGAATGGCACACGTCACAAAGAATGAGAATAAACAGTGTTGGCAGGGATGTGGAGAGAAAGGAACTCTTATCCACTGCTGGTGGCAATGCCGTCTAGTTCAACCTTTATGGAAAGCGATATGGAGATTCCTCCAAAAAGTTGAAATCGAGCTCCCATATGATCCAGCTATACCACTCCTAGGAATATACCCTAGAAACACAAAAATACAGTACAAAAACCTCTTCCTTACACCTATATTCATTGCAACACTATTTACCATAGCAAGAGTCTGGAAACAACCAAGATGCCCTTCAACAGACGAATGGCTAAAGAAACTGTGGTACATATACACAATGGAATATTATGCAGCTGTCAGGAGAGATGAAGTCATGAAATTTTCCTATACATGGATGTACATGGAATCTATTATGCTGAGTGAAATAAGTCAGAGAGAGAGAGAAAAATGCAGAATGGTCTCACTCATCTATGGGTTTTAAGAAAAATGAAAGACATTCTTGCAATTATAATTTTCAGACACAAAAGAGAAAAGAGCTGGAAGTTCCAGCTCACTACAGGAAGCTCACCACAAAGAGTGATGAGTTTAGTTAGAGAAATAACTACATTTTGAACTTTCCTAATAATGAAAATGTATGAGGGAAATGGAGAGCCTGTTTAGAGTACAGGCGGGGTCGGGTGTGGAGGAAGGAGACTTAGGACATTGGTGATGGGAATGTTGCACTGGTGATGGGTGGTGTTCTTTACATGACTGAAACCCAAACACAATCATGTATGTGATCAATATGTTTAAATAAAAAAAACTATAAGGACACAAAGGAAGAAAAAATTTGATATAAAAAAGGAAACTGCCTAATTAGTTTAAATAATAGAAATTGATATGCTCTAATTTTGTACTTTAAGGTGAAGAAAATGGAAATACCAGTATTTCAAGTGTATACATCTCTAATTAGAAAGCAGATAAACATAATTTGAATTTAACCAAAATCATGCAACACACATGTTTGTTTTGTTTGTTTCTAACATAATGAACACTGGTGACTACAATGAAATAAAATAATAAGTGTTTCAGAATATTTATCTATGCTCATGAATTGAGTCAATATTATCAAAATCATCCCCTTATATAAATTACTATATATTCACTGCAATCCCTACCCAAATCTAGACAAAATTCTTTAAGGACTTAGGACAATCAGTTATAAAGACCTAGGATAGCTAAATTCATATTGAAAAACAAGAAACCGGGAGGCATCTCATTACCTAACTTGAAGCTTTACTATAAAGATGTAGTGAACAAAACAGCATAGTATTAGAAGACAGACTTTCAGACAAATAAATCGAAGTAGAATATCCAGTGACAAACTCAAGTATATATGGTCAATTAATCTTTGACAAAGGAGTCAGGAACTTGAAATGGAATAAAGACAGTCATCATAAAAATTGTTGGAAAATTTATCTATATTTATTTATTTTTTCTTCCTTTGTTTTCTTTCTTTATGTGCTCTGCCATGTTTTTTATCTCAAGACCATGGCTTTTATGTGGTACTTATCTTTATTATTGGAGTGCTCATTAGATATTTTACTTGACACTTCTTTTTGTACTGTTGTGGTGTTTCACCTTCTTTTTCTCCTTCGTCTCTTAAACCTAGGATGAGAGCCTCTAGAAGGACTCCGCCCATTTTCGGCGTATTTTATTTTTTTCCCAGTTTATTACTTTTCTCTTCTTCAAACAAAACCACATAACTTGAACTATCCAGTCCCCGCCTCCCAATTAGAGTGGGAAATAAGGGAGGTACCAAGACCAAACAGGTGTAAGACCACTAAGTAGTAAGCTAGGCACAGAGGGGACCACTTATTCTAGCAGCCTCGGGGGTGAGGGAGGAGGATATGTGAGGTAGGAGGGGAACAGAGGTGGAGGGAGGACAATTTGGCAATGGGAATTTCTCTAAAATATTATTGTCAATGATATGTAAGCCAATATAAGTAAAATAAAAATTATATTAAAAATTGTTGGAAAACTGAATATCCACATATAAGAAATTAAAGATTTCACACATTACATAAAAGCCAACTCAGAGTGAATTAAAGAACTTGGTATTATAACCATATCCATAAAATTCATTGAGGAAAACATGCAGAATATGCCTTAGAAGTCTTCAATGATAGGACACCAATGGAAAGAACTATAGAATTAAATCTGAATAAATGGGACTAGACTAAGTTTCTGTATGGCAAAAGAAACATGGGCTAAAAACAAAAGACAGTTAACTGAGTGGGAGAAAATATTTGCATTCAACAAATCTAGTCAAGTTTTGATATCTAGAGTAGATAAATTACTCACAAAGGTTAACCAGATAAACCTAAAAACCTTGTCAAAAATGGGAAGAGGAAATGAGCAGTTAATTCTATGAGGAAAATCAACAGATGGCCAAGAAGCACTTGAAAAAAATGCTCATCATCACTTATCATTAGGGAAATATAAATGAAGACAACAATGAGGATGGTACATATCAGAAATACTTGGAACAATCTGTGTTGGTGGGTATGTGGCAAGAGAGCAACTCTCATCCACTGCTGGTGGTAATGCTGTCTGGTCTAACTAACCCCTATGGAAACAATATAGAGGGTTCTCACTACACTTAAAATTGAGCTGACATATAACCCAGCAATCTCCCTTTTGGGAATCTATCCATAGGACAGAAAAAAACATTCATCCAAAAGAATGTATGCACACCGCTATTCATTGCAGCACACAGTACAATAGCTAAGACTTGGAATCAACCTAGATGTCCAACGACAGATGAGTGGATCTTGATGATGTCATTTATATATATAGTGGAATACTACATAGCTGTAAGGAATGATGCAAACATGCAATTTGCTGCAACATATATAGAGTCTTTGAAAGTTCAGATACCCTGAGTTTGCAATCCATGGCCTTGCAGGAGGCTAGAACCATGCTGACTGAAGTCATGCATGGTAGTTATGCAGGCTTACATCTTAATTTGAGCAGGATCTTGTCAATGTCTATTAACTGGTACTGTATTACATATACATTTAGGTTGTTGTTTCTGTAGGCTGTCTTATTAGTGAAATATGAACTTGCAATTTAAAAAAACACAGGCAGACAAACCAGAAAAATGAGAAGATTTAACATCTGGGTGTTTTTTTTTTTTAAATATGGAACGCTTCACGAATTTGCGTGTCATCCTTGCGCAGGGGCTATGCTAATCTTCTCTGTATCGTTCCAATTTTAGTATATGTGCTGCCGAAGCGAGCACACATCTGGGTGTTTTAAAGTCAACAACAATTGAGATTTTAGTAGCAGAGTGTAAATTCCTCAAAGAGAAAATAATTATGTCTATTCTTTCTAATCTAAGAGCTGATGATATTTGTCCTTTTGTTCCATCTGTTTTATACATTACAGGGAAGTCTTTTCTTCAGTAACTGAAATCTGAGACCATAAATTGGTCTGTGACAGTCTTATATTTTGGGAGTATTTATTTCTATTTGAAGCACTGATCCCATTTATGTTGCTTGGGATCAGATTCCTTAGGATTACTCAACAGTTCATATTTGCTTTTATAGTTGTACTTTAATAGCATATTTAACACGCCAGAGATATAGGTGAGGAAAAGCTCGGTAAGCAGAAACTCCTGAGAGGATGGAGGACTACTTTGAGTTCATTAAGCTATTAAACTTTAGAATGACAAAGACTGTGTTTTTTTCCTTCTTAAAAAAATAAGAACCAAATCTCTTGAGAATAATGGTTAAGTTATAGAACAGGACAATTCACATAGTTCAAGTCTTCTAGCATCATAGAAAAATTTACAGTAGATAGATGAGAAAGTGCTTTTTTTAAAGGGATCCATTTACAATGACATCTTCTACAGAGCAACAGGTATGTGTAGAAATTAAGAATAAAACTGTTTTTTTTAAAGTAAAAATTCACCCAAACAATGCAGTGGAATTGTTGCTTTGATTTTTTTTTTAAAAATATCTTAGTCATGTGCAGAGAAAATATGAAGGGATGTAGCAGATAAGGACTTGCTTAAAAAGGAATGTCATCAGACAGATCAAGGAGTAGGACCTTAAACAAATAAACAATAAAAGGCAGAGTGTTTTAAATATTTGAGCAATATAATGAACTACTTTTTTTTATAGTTGTATATTGTTCCTAAAAAGATTGAGAATTCTGGAAAGATTATCTTTTCATGAGTGACTAATTACTTTTCACAGGAATTCACCTAAGAAAAGCAGAGGAATAGATTGTTGCCTGGGCTCTTTACAACAATTATTTTCCTTTACTTTCTTAAAAATATTTTTTTTATTCTGGTCAAACCTTTCTTGAAGTTAGTAGTGCTCATACCCAACAAGAATCAAAAGGAGAGAAGGAAAATGCCACCCTTGATAGTGCTTACAGAATCACGTCTGGGCCTTTTCTAAAATCAAGTGATAGTGCTCATAACTTGTACCATCAAATAAATAAGTAAAAAAAATGAATGATTAGCATAAAAAAGTTTATAAAGTCGTTTCTTTGTTTATTTGGGGGGGGGACCACACCTGTTTGATGCTTAGGGGTTACTCCTGGCTATGTGCTCAGAAATCGCCCCAGGCTTGGGGGGACCATATTGGATGCCAGGGGATAGAATTGTGGTCCATCCCAGGCTTGCAAGGAAGACACCTTACTTCTAGCACCACCTTTCCGGCCCCTATAAAGTCTTTTTTACAGTCTTAACAAAAAAGGGACTGCTGAAGCATAGGAAAATAAAATACGAAAGCACTGATGAATTTTAATGATGATTAAAAATTTCAATAAAGGTCCTATATTCATAATTTATTTTCTGCATATTAAGTGGACATCTGAGAAAAAATGTTTCATTTTAATATCAGTTTAATATCTCATTTTAATATCTACTTATTATTCATTTAATATATTAATATCTTGATTCGAACACCTTGATTACAAACATAATTGTGGTTGGGTTTCAGTCATGTAAAGAACACCCCCTTCACCAGTGCAACATTACCATCATCAATGTCCCAAATCTCCTTATTGCTCTAGACAGGCTTTCTACTTCCCTCATTCATTCATGTTGTTATTTCTCTAACTGCACTCACCACACTTTGTGGTGAGCTTCGTGTAGTGGGCTGGAACTTCTAGTCCTCTATTTTGTCTCTGAAAATTATTGCAAGAATGTCTTTTATTTCAATACATTTTTAGGGGATGTGGAAGTCACATCTATCTCCACAATTAGTACAATAAAACTTTGATCCACTGTGTTTATAAATTGAATGAGAAAAAAATTTACTTAGTTTAAAATCTTTCATTTTTTTGGCCAAGTTTCTTGCGAAAACACAAAAGTAATATGAAAAATCTAAGGTTTTGTTGTAATTTCTAAGCTATATTAATCACTGATCTTTCTATACTACTTCAATCTGAAAATCTTTGATTTTTGGTACTTAATCATAAGTACAACTTATGTGACCATTTGTCACCAATGCATTTTTAATATGTATTGGCTATATTTTATGTATTTAGGTAGGTATTAGCTTTTTAGTTATTTTATAGACTCTTTACAACTAGGGTCATGCTTTCTTATATCTTCAATTGTATCTTATGTATTATAGGCAGATTTATTTATAAGGAACTGTACAAAAGTAGTGGATCATTAGTGAACAAAGAATTTCTGCATTATTACTAGTTATGCGATGTATTTAGAGAATATAGCTCTAATTTTAATTAAAAATAGTTATCTTAGTTAACATAGATTTTATTGTGCTGAATGAAGACATAAAATCAAAACAGAGGACATTTGCTACTTGTTTTGCTTGTAGTGGAGTGGACTTACTTGCCTTACTTGAATGATTCCATCCACCAGAACTTGTCAGGCTTAGGTTTTGCTCATTGCGCATGGCACAGCATTCTGAGATGATCAGGAGACATGCACTTTACTCTTCATAAAGAAGAGAACTATGTCTTGCTTTGACCACTGACCATCTCTATGCTGCTTGACAAGTAATGATTATCAATACTCAGTGATTGAAGAGAAATATTCTGCCAGACAATTAGACATCCTAAATGATCATTTCTCTTTCAAACAAATTTAACTTAAAAAATTGAAAATAATGGTGAAAAAAATGGTGAAAATAAATAATAGAACACATGAATAAATTGTTTTCAAATAATATGTTCCTGGTCATGTAAGATCATTGACCCCAACACAATTAAATCAAAAATAAATTTAAAACTATTGTATACCTTGTATAAGAATATAATTTCGGGACCTGGAGAGATAGCACAGAGGTGTTTGCCTTGCAAGCAGCCTATCCAGGACCAAAGGTGGTTGGTTCGAATCCCGGTGTCCCATATGGTCCCCCGTGCCTGCCAGGAGCTATTTCTGAGCAGACAGCCAGGAGTAACCCCTGAGCACCGCCGGGTGTGGCCCAAAAAACAAAAAAAAACAAAACAAAAGAATATAATTTCATATGTACATGAGGTAGAATATTATGCAGCAGCAGATAAAGAAAGGGTAAATAAGAATACTACCATAAGTAATGTTTCTGCATAAGTGATCTTGAATCAGTTGTCTCTGTATTCTTGAGTTAGTATATAAAAGCTACTATAAAATTAGAATAATTATTATTTGACAAAAATACCATCTTTTGCCGTTTTTTTTTTTTGAAGGACACATTTGATTGCTCAGATTATGAAAATGGATCTTGCACTGAAAATGAAAGGCCATTGGGTGTCAGAGCTGCAATGTATTCATTTATGGCAGTAGCCATATTCATCACGGTATTTGGCAATCTTGCCATGATCATTTCCATTGCTTACTTCAAACAGCTTCACACACCAACCAACTTCCTCATTCTCTCCATGGCTGTCACTGATTTTCTCCTAGGATTTACCATTATGCCCTACAGTATGATTAGATCGGTGGAGAATTGCTGGTATTTTGGGATCACATTTTGCAAGATTCATTATAGTTTTGATCTAATGCTTAGCATAACATCCATCTTCCATCTTTGCTCAGTGGCTATTGATAGATTTTATGCTATTTGTTACCCTTTACGCTATTCTACAAAAATGACAATTCCAGTCATCAAAAGATTGCTATTTTTCTGTTGGTCTGTCCCAGGAGCATTTGCATTTGGGGTGGTCATCTCAGAGGCCTACGCGGAGGGCATAGAAGGCTACAACGTCTTGGTGGCTTGCTCCAGCTCCTGCCCAGTGATGTTCAACAAACTCTGGGGAACTACATTGTTTATGGCAGGTTTCTTCACTCCTGGATCTGTTATGGTGGGAATTTATGGCAAAATTTTCTCAGTATCTAGGAAACATGCTCGTGCAATCAATAGCTTGCCAGAAAATCAAAATAATCAAATAAGAAAAGACAAAAAAGCTGCCAAAACATTAGGAATAGTAATGGGTATTTTCTTGTTATGTTGGTTTCCCTGTTTCTTTACAATTTTGTTGGATCCCTTTTTGAACTTCTCTACACCTGCAGTTTTGTTTGATGCTTTGACATGGTTTGGTTATTTTAACTCCACCTGTAATCCCTTAATATATGGTTTCTTCTATCCTTGGTTTCGTAGAGCCTTGAAATACATTTTGGTAGGCAAAATTTTCAGCTCACATTTCCACAATACTAATTTGTTTGTTCAAAAAGAAACGGAATAAAGTGAGATGAAGTGAAAAAATTAGAATATAGAAAAATTTGAAGTTACATAAAGTATTTATATGTTTGTGTCCTATTTAGCTATAATGGAAAGCTCTTAGTTTCTAAGACTTGAGGAAAAAGTCATTAAACTCAAACCTCCATATATACTCACAACTAAAAGGAAAATAAAAATAGAGGAAATGTAAGTAAAAGCCATAAAGAGGAAGAAAAGGCACAGAACTTGTATGCTATTGGAAGAAATCAAAACATAAGTTGAGTTTAAAAATTCCCCTAACTTTTTTATTACCATGCACATTGTACACATATTTGGTTGTTATTATCATCAATTCCTGGCAAAGTATTCTTTGGAAATGCCAACATGCTATTTTATAATTAAGTAAATATAATTTTAAAAACCATCTTGCCAGGAATGACTTATTTGTTTGCCAAGTTAAGCCTTCAGTTGATTTTACTATTGTGAAATTTATGCTTAATATCTGAAAGAGTAAAACAAAACTTGTGTGACTGATGTTTCAGTTTTCCAATATTTTTATTCATGTACCTTCTTAATCAAAGCACTTGGCAGTTTTCTAATGTATTATAAGAACATTCTATTCAAGTTGGAATCTTCCTACTACTCAGTGTCTTTCATGTTTTATACTACTTAGTTGGTGGCTGTTAATAAATGTAAAATATATACAAAGAAAGTGTTTTGGGTATTCTATCTTTTTTGATTAATATTTATGCACATATTTTAAAAACAATAAGCAAGAGAAATCAAAGACACAAACTAATAATTAACTATAAGGGATTTTCTGGGTGCTAAAAACTTCTTATTTGTTATTTGGTTTCTTTTAAAGCGTAAGTTGATACCCATTAATAACTAATGAAATTGCTGTACTGATCTGTAACCAGTAAAACATTAACACCTGGTTCTAAAAAGAGGAGGAAATAACACAGAGGAAAAGTGGACATGTGTGATTCCAATATGCCACTGGCTGAAAGCAACATTTTTAATGAAAGCATACTAGAAGAAAATCTCAGAATATGTCACTTTCATTGAAGGTAAATATTGCTTTGTGAAACATTTAGTTTATTATTCTATATATGGGTATACTGTGCTTCTTTTATGTAAATGATATTGAAGTAATTGTTTTTTTAATTTATATGAATGAACAAATGATCGTTTTTCTCTTTGTGGAAAGTGTTAATAATGCCCAAATTTGCTTTGAGTTTAGTTCACTGCACAGATCACAACTAAGTAGTGTACACTCAGTTAACTGTCTTGACTGACTGTTTAGAGATGGGACTGACACTTATTGGCATCCTAATGTCTAACCTTCTTCTATCCTTGGATCCTTGCTGATGGCTGGTAGGCTGATTCCTCTTGATTGATAGGGTAAAAATGGTTGAGTGGACCTTCTGAAATAGCATTATTAAAGTAGCATTATTAAAGCTAAGGTCTATTATGAAAGGTAATGTACTATATTCCATGCTATTGAGTCTTAAAGGCAATTTTTCCTAGAATGTGCCATTTTAGCATATAAATACACACATATAAACTGCCTATTTCTGTTTTTTTGTATAAAAAGGATAATTTTTTCACATTTCTGTAAGGAGAATTATTCTGAATTTTATTGAAGATGTGGGTTGTATTCTGTTGTTTAATGAAAAAAATGTCAATTCCTTGTGGTCCATACAATTTCTTATGATGTTTCTTTTATTAGAATCTCTTCATATTTTCTTCTCTTTTGAGAATATGATTATTTTTATATCACAACCCCTGAAATTAGCCCCCTGTAAAGTTATGTTTATTGTCCCAATTTTTGTTAATATATAGTTTGTGACACTGATTTTTTCTGTAAATTAAGAACCTAAGTACAAACTACTTTAACACAAATAAATCACCCCAGCATTTCATTACATTTAGAAATCAAAATATAAACAGATGCCTTTTATGAGCCAATTATTTTTTTCTTGGTCAAAGTCTACATTTAATTTATCTTACAGAGCTGGAGTGATAGAACAGCAAGACTTGCATGTGGCCAATCAGGATTGAGTCCCTGGTATCCCTGAGCATATGGTCTCTTGAGCATAACCACGGGAGTAATTGCTGAGATCAGCAATGCCCGAGTATTTTCAGGTGTGATACAAAATCAAATTATTAGTTTATATTTGTCTGTGTATTTGTAACACATGTAATACATTTGTAATTTCAGTACTTTAGCTTCCCAATATGAGGTTCAATTAAACCTACCAATGAAATAATTGTTCATTATTTGAAAAAATGTGAAAGATATCTGGGAATTAAAAAAACACAGACTATTGTTATACCTCCCAGGAAAATAGTAGAAAGAACCATTCTTCTGGGATTCTTACAAATTCTCTTTTGGGGCTTGTGGATTTTATTTCTGTACTCCAGTTCTCCTGAGAAAAGCACAAACTTTTATGAATCAGATAACTTAATCATTGACAATACTTCTTCAGAATTTCCTGACCACATGCCTACAGAGCCTCTAGAAGACAAGTAATGCCTTACAACTAACCTTTCAGGAAAAGGAAGATATTGTCTCAATACAAAAAGGAAATGCATATATAATCTATTAAAAATGATAATTTATACTCTTCTTCAGAAAATTGAATTGTTGAATGAATTTTTATAGAAAGTTAGAAAATTTTTATAAATAGACTGCAAAAGAGGTAAGTTTTTCTCTCAAGTTAAAAATAATCATAGTGATATTTTAGTGAAATAGAGGACTCAAACTTATGCAAAATTTGTCAAAACCTGTTTCTATATAGTGGTATATAAAAATAAGAATTACATGATCTATGCAAGACATCATTTAATCTAAAGTATGTGTAAGGTATTAATGTAGTTTAATAATGCTAGAACATATTTTGGCATTGTATCTTAATAAAATAAAACCATATGCATTCTAATTTAATATCAGGTGATAACTTTTTATTTTTTTGGTATATTTTCCTCTTGTGGAAAGATTTTCTATTTTCTTAGTTGCTCTTTAAAACTGTTCACACATTTCAGACTCAATGACAGAAGGAAAAGTGAGTTTCTCTATTGTTGAGAACTACTCTCTAATTCAATAATGTCCATATCTTACCAAGGCTTTCATTTTTTAGAATGTCTGAGACTTTTTATTTAAAAAATTCACAGTATGGGACCAGGTAGGGCATTTGGTTGGCATGCAGAAGATTAGTGTTTTGAATTTTGGCATCTCATATGGTTCCCTGAGCCTGCCAGGAGCGATTTCTGAGAGAGCCAGGAGTAACCCCTATGCGCTGCCAGGTGTGACACAAAAACCAAATAAATAAATAAAATAAAATAAAATAAAAATTTACAGTACATAATCATTGGCTGGTCTCTGGACCAGATTTTGATTAGTAAGATTTAGATAAATGATAAGCTAATATAAGCATTTGAAGCTATTGACATTTATGTTGCTGAAATTGATTGGAAATAATTTTCTGACCATTATTAGAATTGGTAAAAGGTGGTGAGAAGTTTCCTGGAATAGAAACTAGAAAGCCTAGATTATCTTGTTGGACTTTAGTTAATTTTTTGGAATGAAACAAGAAGAGGCAGTTGAAATGTTCCTTTCATGTAATTTAGAAACCTTAAGACACCGAGATTTTACTGAGATTGTGCTTTAATGAGAAAGCTGTTTCTTTTCTTTTGTGAAGAAATTTGTTAGCAATTTTCAAAATAGCAATTATAGTCTTATAAACCAGTCTTTCTCAAGGAAGATTTTTATATAATTTTTAGATATTTAATCACTGTGAATTACAGAGTTACAAAGTTGTTTATTAATAAGTTTCAGGCTTACAGTGTTCCAGTGCTTATTTATCTAACTTTCAGGCTAAAAATCTTCCAATACAATAAATACAACATTTCAGGTTTACAACGTTCTGTCATCAGTGCTCAGTTTACTTTGCTAATATCCCAATTTCTCTCTCACCCTTCACCCTAGCCTCCCTCTTAGAACAGCACTTTCTCCTTTCATCTTTGTCCTAGTCTGACCCTAATTTATCCTATCATCCCTCCCCAGAGACAAGCTTCAAGGAAAATGCCATAGACAAAAAAGCCTTATACTTGTATTAATGAAGTCTTAGAACTATTTTTTTATTAACTTAAGCTATTACCATATAACCTTCATTTGTCCAGCTCTGTTAAGTATTAAAGAGTCAGAGAGAAAATTAGGATACTATTTTTCATACGATTTGAAGCTTAACTAGGTAGTTTTAAAACGTTCATGAGTGGTAGCGCAAGCGGTAAGGCATCTACCTTGCCTGCACTAGGCTAGGAAGACCGTGGTTGGATCCCCCCACATCCCATATGATCCCCCAAGCCAGAAGCAATTTCTGAGCGCATAGCCAGGAGTAACTTCTGAGTGTCACCAGGTATGGCCCAAAAGCCAAAATAAATAAATAAATAAATAAATAAATAAATAAATAAATAAATAAATAAGTAAGTAAGTAAGTAAGTAAGTAAGTTCAGGATAGTCTAGGAGTTTATCAAGGAGTTAGTGTTAGTTAGAGTTAGTTAGAGTGCTACCTCATTGCTAATAATAACAAAGAAGTCTTGATCTGCTTTGAATTTTTATATTCTCTCTCTTTTTTTTGGGGGGGGGGGTCACACCTGGCGGTGCTCAGGGGTTACTCCTGGCTGTCTGCTCAGAAATTGATCCTGGCAGGCACGGGGGACCATATGGGACAACGGGATTTGAACCAACCACCTTTGGTCCTGGATTGGCTGCTTGTAAGGCAAATGCCGCTGTGCTATCTCTCCAGGCCCTCTCTTCTTTCTTGGAAATTTTGATCACTTACTCAATTTGCTGTGTATGTAATACTACTTTATTTAAATGTTTTCCTTATTGCTTTTAGAAATAAACTTTTTCAAGATGTTTTACTCATTTTTAATTACCACATGGCTTTATAAGACTGTGAGCAAATATGGGACAAATTAATATTTACATGTGATAATTATTTAACTTTCTGATGTCAAAATATACAAACATTTTTAGATTAATAGTAAGTTGAGGAGCCGGTGAAGCGGCGCTAGAAGGTATCTGCCTTGTAAGCGCTAGCCAAGGAAGGACCGCAGTTCAATCCCCCGGCGTCCCATATGATCCCCCCCAAGCCAGGAGCGATTTCTGAGCACTTAGTCAGGAGTAATTCCTGAGCATCAAATCGGTGTGACCTGAAAAACTACTTTTCTTCTTGTTCTTCTTCTTCTTCTTGTTCTTCTTCTTCTTCTTCTTCTTCTTCATGTTGTTCTTCTTCTTCTTCTTCTTCTTCTTCTTCTTCTTCTTCTTCTTCTTCTTCTTCCTCTTCTTCTTCTTCTTCTTCTTCTCCTTCTCCTTCTCCTTCTCCTTCTTCTTCTTCTTCTTCTTCTTCTTCTTCTTCTTCTTCTCTTCTTCTTCTTCTTCTTCTTCTTCTTCTTCTTCTTCTTCTTCTTCTTCTTCTTCTTCTTCTTCTTCTTCTTCTTCTTCTTCTTCTTCTCCTCTCTCACTCTCTCGCTCTCTGTCTATCTGTCTGTGTCTCTCTCTCATTGTTTTTCATTTTAGATACTGTGGTCTGCAATATTGTTATTGAAGGGGAATCATGCAAATACCTTTATCTCCTTTCAGCACCCAGTTATTGTTTCAGAGTGATCATTGTCATAGTGGTTCCTTCTCTGCCCAAACTACACTATCCTGCTTTTTGTAGCAAGCTTCCTCCAGGCCCTTGTTCCTATTGTCTTTAGGTATTATTACCATAACATAAATTTTTATAAATCACACAAATGGGTGCAGCCATTTTATGTTTATCTCTTTCTTTATAACTCATTTTTCTCAGCACAATAGTCCCCAAACCATCTATGTGTAAGCAAATTTCATGACTGATAAAATATTCTGTCTGGTTAATTTTCAATGCTTTGTTTTGAATATTGCTATTTATTACTATTTCTAAAATAAGTTCCAAGTGGTCTTTGTAATTGTAATATTTAAAGATTCATGATGTTTCCTATTATATATTAGAGACTAAAAAAAGAAAATTCAATCTCATGCATTTTTATAAATTAATACCTTTTTTAATTATTGAAAGAGAAATGATGGAATAATCATTGTTGGTTATGTTTCCTTTTCTTTTTATATTGGCTCTGTTATTAAAGAAACTTCTAACAATTTATGAAGAGGCATCAAAAGAACATGAATGTGGGGGTTATTTTGAACTTGTATGTTTCTTTATTAAGCAGTTATCTAATTAGCTAATACATTTAGAACTTCATCCTTAAACCCTAGAAATTGTGGTTCAAAAGAATTTAAAAGAGGAAGAGGAGGGATATTGTTCATACTTTCTCCAAATTTGTGTTCAAATTTAAAAACTTTAAAATTTGCTGCTTATCTCCTTAAATGACTAATACTAAATAACACCTGATGCTTTCCCAACAATATGCATGTAGGTGGTAACAGTAATTTCCAGTTCTTTCCCAGATAATTAGGTTCAAGTATAAGGGGAATATGTATTGTAGAAATGATGACAATTGTATATGTTGAGGCATGTGGAAATATTTGCCTTTTCTTTTAGAAAGATGCAACACCACACACTTTATGACATTTATGTGACACCAATATTTCAAACTTGAAAATTAGATTCAGAACCCAGAGTGTTCTTTCTCCTTCTGAAAATAATTGAATTTCATTGAAATTTTAAAAAATAATCTTTAGCTAAGTGATATAATCTTGCCATGGAAATATGATTCCTGGGACCATAGAGATAGCACAATGGATAGAACAATTTCCTTCTTGCGTTCAGCTGGCCTGGGTTTGATCCCCAGCATCCGAATATGGCCCCGCAAGCACCTCCAAGAGTAATCACTGAACACAGAGGCAGGAGTAATCTCTGATATTTGAGCATGCCAGATATGGCACAGACACTTAAAAAAAAAAGATTCATTGAAATGCAAATCACTGGAGATATATCATTTTATTTAGCTCGACAATTAAGCAACAGTCAGAATTTTTTAAATCAATGGGAGATCTTTTGAAAGTATTAGTATTTGAACAATTTAACATAAAATGATGATTAAAGGCAACAGTTCAGCTTAAGAGACTATAGAGACTACTTTCAGTTTTTAAATTTTCTTTGGTGCTTGGATCACACCTATGCTCAGGACTTACTTCTTTTTCTGCACTCAAGGATCACTCCTAGTAGGGTTTGGGGACCATATGAGATACAGAAGAGCAAACACAGGTAGGCCTCACTCATCCAGGCATATATCCTACCCACGGTGCTATCACTCAAAATCATATCAGGAAGAAATGTATTAGTCAATGATTTTGAAATTATAATGTAGTTTTCCAAAAGAACATTGTTATTTTTGTTAACACGTGTTAAAAAACATAAAATAAGATGTTATTTTAGAGCTATAAATTTAATGTGTAACATAGGAGACTTTTTTTCCCTTGGGCCTTCCAGTGGAGACTAGAAGGCCTGCTGGACAAATTCTAAAAGAGCTGCAACACTGTGTTTTATTTTATTAAGGAGAAAACTGAGGTTCAGTATCACTGGAAAACTCTAAAGTGGCCCTGAAGTTTATATAATAAAATTGGTTATAATAGAGAGTTTTATGGGCAATGATCTAATTTAATTGCATATATATTTCATTAACTTAAATACTATACAGGTATAGTAAGCCTGTCCTATCCTGGGCAGTATTTTCTTACATTTTGCTGCATATGTGATTTTTAGCTAGGAGGAAAACCCCAGAGGGGACAAAATTCTGAACTTCCCTCAGTCATTGGAAGAGACTTCGATTATTGTTTAAGGGACTAAGAGTCAGCATAAACCCATCTTATAAATGGCTACAGATAAATAGATACTCTCATCTCCACCTCCCAAGTGTATTTAACTAAATCACTTAGCAGTTTTTCCTTTTCATTACTGCCTTTGTACCTATATTTGGCTTTTTCATCTATACTTTTCACTGCACTAGCAGTGTAAAATATGTGTAAAATATAGCACATTTTGTTCTACCTCTCAAAAGGCTATTTTCATAACAGCACTAAAAACCACTTGTTCCTGAAAGATATTTTCATGAACAATGATTCCCGAATAAATCTATCTATAGCAAAGCTTAAATCAAAATAGAATAAGTTGCTTTTAGTGAAATATTTTTAATGTCCACAAAAATCATTTATTTGTGTAGCTATTTGTTAAAAATATACATCTAATACTTTTTTTACATGCATAACCCTAAGCCAGGGGTCTCAAACTCAATTTACCTGGGGGCCGCAGAAGGCAAAGTTGGGGTGATCCTTGAGTGCAAAGTCAGTAGCAAGCCTTGAACATTGGGGGGTGTGACCAAAACAACTAAAACAAAACAAAACAAAAATAGATTCCTCTAGGGCAGGGCCACAAAATGTTGTACGGATGGCCGCAAACGGCCCGTGGGCCACGAGTTTGAGACCCCTTAGCACTGAGAGTTTGGGCTTAAACAGACTAGAAAGACTTTTGTCTCATGGTAGTAACATATAAATAGAAATTCTGATAAGTTGTGCTTGTTAGTTTATTCTGGCATGTAAAAGTAAACAAACAAAACTAATGTATTAAACCTCTGTACACAAAAATGGACTTACCGGCATAGCAACGTTGTGTGAAGAATGCTTTCATTTATTTTCTAAAGTGTAGGCTAGGTTAGATTCTCACAACTCTTTTCTTGGTGCAAAAACAAAGGGGAAGTATGGGTCAGAGCTATAGCACAGTGGTAGGGCGTTTGCCTTGCATGCAGCTGACCCAGGAAGGACCTCGGTTCGATCCCTGGCGTCCATAAGGGCCCCCAAGCCAGGTGCGATTTCTGAGCACATAGCCAGGAGTAACCTCTGAGCGTCACTGGGTGTGGCCCAAAACAAAAGCAAAACAAACAAACAAATAACAAAGAGAAAGTAAGACATTGATAGTGGAGAAAAGCATATCCAATATCTGATCTAACAAACTCCAGTACTGAAAGCAATATTCAGTGAATTCTGATATTAAACTACAGCCAAATTCTACATACATTATTTTGTTCTTTCCTGTTACTTACAAGAAGACTTGAAGCTAATAAACTTTTATTCATTATTTACAAGCTATAATTTGTGAATATAATTTGTGATGGGACCTCCAAGTCCCATCGACTCCAGTATTCCTCATCTTACCAGGAGCTCACAGCTAACCAGAGGTGGTACTTAGCATAGGACAGGAATTTTCAAACTTTATTTCCTCTTCTATGGGAATAAAATAAGTCTCTAGAAACAGACAAGTTAAGTACTTTGCTCAGGAGAACAATGAGAGGAAGAAATACTTGAACTCCCAATTTTTTTAGAGCTGTAATTTCAGCCACCATACAAAGCAGTAGAAGTGAATTGACTTGAGTGAGAATAGTACTTAGTAGCTAATAAAAAATTTAGTAGAATTGGAAAAAATTCTACTATCACTCATCCTTTCTTATAAAAAATTTCTCCCCTCATTTCAGCCCCTTCTTGCCTAGTGCTCAAAGGAGTTTATTTACTGAAGAGCAGCTACTCAAGATAAAAAATGTGAAAAGTGGCCATATATTCTTTAAAAGAATAAAAAGTAAAAAAAGTCAACTACTGAGGCATAATTTATACACTATAAATAGTAGTATCATTCGATTAATTTGGGCATATGCAAATAACTAATGCAATATTAACAGTATAATTAAGATAGTAAACAAATTCAATACTTTCCCAAGTTTC
This sequence comes from Suncus etruscus, assembly GCF_024139225.1. Taxonomy (NCBI): domain Eukaryota; kingdom Metazoa; phylum Chordata; class Mammalia; order Eulipotyphla; family Soricidae; genus Suncus; species Suncus etruscus. The sequence goes on from NC_064859.1 coordinate 4,810,658, forward strand.
TTGTGAATAACTAATAATAACATGAGATCACTTTTTGGGGGGTGAAACTTGGCCATGCTCAGGGTTTACTCATATCCTATGCTCAGAAATTATTCCTGGTAGTGCTCAGGGGCATCATATAGAATGCTACAGATTGAACTCCAGTTGGGTGCATGCAAGGCAAGAGCCCTCCGCACTGTGTTATTGCTCTCACCTCTAAGCAAATTTTGAAGTGTGCAATATAGGCACTATTTTGTAGATAACTGCTAAAACTTGCTCATCCATCACAAGAAACTTTATGCTTGCTGGAAAAAGCCTTATTTCCTCTTAAGTCTCTGATAACCAATATTATATTCTCTATTTTGCAAGTCTTCTTTAGATACCAAAAATGTGCAATAATCTCTTGAAAATGTTGTAATACACCACCAGTTGATATATAAACCCCTGTTGAATATATGGGTGAATAAAATGGAGTAAAATACAATAAAAACAAGCAGCTAAGTTTTTAAATTTAAAATGTGGAAAATGAATAGAAGAAAAGCTCTATTAATATAATGTAATTTTTAAATGAACCCTAATAAAAATGAGTTAATAATAGATGTCATTGAACTTCATTTTACTATTAGGAGCTGAAATTTATCTGAAACATTTTAAGAAGAAAAGAGACATTGACTCATCTTTCTAGAAAAGAATTCATAGTGAAAATATTCCATGGATCTAACTTACATTCCCGAAGACATATCCAGTTGCCCCAAATTTGGAAATAAATCCTGTCCTCCCACCAACAGACCTTTTCACGTCCGTGTGATGATGTATTCAGTCATGACTGGAGCCATGGTTATCACTATCTTTGGAAACTTGGTTATAATGATTTCCATATCACATTTCAAACAGCTTCACTCTCCCACAAATTTTCTAATTCTCTCCATGGCAACAACGGACTTTCTGCTTGGTTTTGTCATTATGCCCTATAGCATGGTTCGATCAGTAGAGAGCTGTTGGTATTTTGGGGATGGTTTTTGCAAATTCCATGCAAGTTTTGATATGATGTTGAGCCTGACCTCCATTTTCCATCTTTGTTCCATTGCCATTGATAGATTTTATGCTGTGTGTTATCCATTACACTACACAACTACAATGACCACCTCCAAGATAAAGAGGTTGCTGGCATTTTGCTGGTCTGCCCCTGCTCTTTTTTCTTTTACTTTAGTCCTGTCAGAGGCCAATGTTTCTGGTATGCAGAGCTATGAGATACTAGTTGCTTGTTTTAATTTCTGTGCACTTACTTTTAACAAGTTTTGGGGAACAATATTGTTCACCACATGTTTCTTTACTCCTGGCTCTATCATGGTAGGTATTTATGGGAAAATCTTTGTTGTTTCTAAAAGACATGCTCGTGTCATCAGCAACATGCCTGAAAATAAAAAGGGGGAGGTAAAAAAAAGCTTATCAAAGAAAAAGGATAGAAAAGCAGCCAAAACACTAGGTATAGTGATGGGAGTATTTCTAGCTTGCTGGTTACCTTGTTTTCTTGCTGTTTTGATTGACCCATATCTAGGCTACTCCACTCCCATAATAATACTTGATGTTTTAGTGTGGCTTGGATATTTCAACTCTACATGCAACCCCCTCATTCATGGCTTTTTTTATCCATGGTTTCGAAAAGCTCTCAAGCATATAGTGTCAGGAAAAATATTTAGCTCTAATTCAGAAACTGCAAATTTGTTTCTTGAAGCACATTAATAAATAATATGTTATTCCAAACATTTGTAGACTACTAAGAGAAAACCGTTATTATTTTGACTTAAAGCACATACTTTATATACTCTGGTTCCTAAAAATATTCTATCAAGTGTGGTGTGCTTAGTCTGTACAAGATCTGCAGTCACTATCTTTGATCAGCCAATCTATCATTAAATAATTATGAACTCTGTATCCAATTGACATTCACTTCTGAATGGTTGAAAGAATGTATAAAAGAAATACAAAATCTATTTTAGAACAGGTTGGCCTCAATTTGCACTGAAGTAATAAGCGACCAATATAACAATATAGAAAACTAAGTGCTAATAGTTTTAGTTTTTAGCTGATTCTGCGTTAGACAAGAGAAGTTCTTCAGAAAAAGGAAGATTCTTGTGATTACAGATCAATGGAGGTCATAATTTTACAATCAATAGTAGTCCCTTCAAGTTAGTATTGATATTGGGATAATAATTAGTCACTATTGCAAATAATATTTTTGCAAGATATTTTCTAATTTACTCCAAATATCAACCAAGGAGGAAACAGTTGATTATAAATGATTATGATTATATACAATTTTATTTTTTTATATTTGTGATTTTTTTGTGGTTTATGTTTCAAATGACTTTCTGTTTCTTCCGACTGTAATTTCTCCATTAGCAGGATGTGGCATCAGCCTGACTACAGAGCAATTTCCCTGTACTTTGGAAAATCTCATCAATGCTTTTTTCTTTTAAATATTTTTTGGGGGGCCACACCTGGCAGTACTCAGGGGTTAGTCCTGGCTGGCTGCTCAGAAATAGCTCCTGGCAGGCACGGGGGCCATATGGGACAACCACCTTTGGTCCTGGATCGAATGCTTGCAAGGCAAGCATCTGTTTTTATAAATACTCAAGTTTAGAGGATCTCCACATTAATGGATAATGTGATGATTTTGTTGCCTGGATATTTTAAAAGTGCCACTGGAAATTGCTTGAAACTTCATTAAGTGTGGAATTTTGGTTCAAAAGAGTCACATATGATGGAAGTTCTCATTTTCCCTTTATTTTGAAATATGGCTTTTATTGCTTTTTTGTTTGGGTTGAAATATTATTTTTTAAATGTATAGAATAAAATGGTTGCATGGCCTAGGAGAAAGCTTAAAACTTAAGCCTTAAGTGATAGAGCATATCACATGCCTAGCAAATGCAAGATTCTGAGTTTGATCCCTCTTTAAATCCCACTTTAAAACACAGTTTTAAACCCTGACACCAATTCAGGATTCAAGGCGAGTCCTGATGGTCCTGAAAACAGCATTAAATTGGACACCAATCTTCTGGTAGGAGCCTTGGGGTGGAGCACTCCACCTATGTAACAATTTTCTTTAAGAACATGGGGATAACAACAGCATATGGTCAATATAAAGTAAAATATGGTGATGAATTACTTTCTTAAATCCACCCCACATATCTGGCTACAATCTCAGTTTCTATGTCATTGGGGTTTCCTGGTGTCCAAGGAAAATGTGTAACTCCTGAAGAATCATGCATGTAAAATAGATGTGAGCTCAAAGCTAACTGTGAGACCCCACATCTTTTCAGAAACAGGGTAGGTTAAATCAATGGCAATGTACATGCATTGTACATACAAAAAAAGAAAAGTTAGATAGAAAATTATTCCAGCTTTTTTTTATTAGAGGTAAACAAACACCCTACATTTCAATGAATACCCTACACTTTGGCAATAAATAAGGGGAACATTTGTTAACGTTGAACTAAGTTTTCTCTCTTTGACCCTTTGTTTTTTCCTTTTCTCATTCTTTCCTCCATAATTGACCTAGTAGGGCTAGTTTGTCCATTTTAGCTCTTTAATCTCAAGGGAAAAATCTCAAGGCACTAAAATGATCTATCTTCCCAGAATTAAATCTCTGGTGGCTTGTAGTAGCCCCAAATATGAGCCTCATGGGTTACATTTCATGTATAAATATTGATGACTGCACAGAAGTAAAAAGCCTATAAATAAGAATACCTGTCTTATACTTTTTGTAAGGAAATCCACAATGAGGTGAGACATATAATACAATGCTTTTACATATGGTGAAAAACCTTGGGACAGGAAAAAAATTTACTTTTCATTTATTTGAAGTTTAAATTTCCTATTGACCATATAAATCCTAGCAAATTCATAAGAACATTTTAAAAGGAAAAAACCATACTAGATGTATATGTTTTATTTTTTACCTGTTGAAATTGAAAAAAAAATATGGGTCTATAAGTAAATCTGGATCATTAAATTAAAACAGCTAAAATTATTAAATGGAATGATAGTAAAGTTTAGAACATATCTTTCTAAAATATAATTCATAGATAATTTCTCATAGTCAACAATAAATTATTGTCAAAATAATTAAGCAAAATCACTATTTCTCAGAGATAATCTCAAATAGTGTTTGAATCACACGCTAAACAGCAAAACAACAAGAATTTTGTCTGGTAGTTGGTATGATATGACCTTTACTGATTTTCCCATCTTAGTTATTGCAAAATATCTCTTTTCTTACGTAAAGAAAATACATACTTTTATACAAGTGGGTTAATATGATTTTTGACATCTAACACAAAAATCTAATGCATATAATTTTCCCTTAAAGTTACAAGGAACTATCTTACTTTTGTATAAATATGCTGTATAAAAGCTTACATATTTCAATAACGTACTTAACCATTATTTAAAAGCATATGATATATTCAAGTAAGTGAATCATTTACAACTTATATGTTGTAATGTATTTATTACAATCAATACAATGATTGCTTTTAAAATGAAGTTTAAAGCTTTAAAAGTTAATAAAAATTGGTGAAGACATTATTTATATGAAGTGTTTTGTCTATGATTCAGTACAAAAACATAGCAATTTCTAATAATTGTCAGTTATCTTTATAAAGGCTTTTTGTTTGTTTGTTTTTGTATTTTGGGTCACACCTGGCACGCTCAGGGGTTACTTCTGGCTCTATGTTCAGAAATCGCCTCTGGCAGGCACGGGGGATCATATGGGATACCGGGATTCGAACCACTGTCCTCCTGCATGGAAGGCAAATGCCTTACCTCCATGCTATCTCGCCAGCCCCAGTCTTTATAAAGGTTTTAATGTTGAATCAACACTTAAAATTTCACAAAGAATGAAACTAGAAGACATTATAAAGCTGACTCACTACAGAAGATATTTAGGTATTTCAAATTTTATTATATCCAGTTTCTTCAAACTAAGGAACCAAAGAGTGAAGTAAAAATATAATTCATATTGTATTCCAGAATTGATAGTCACCAGTTTATAAAAAGTTTAAGTATGTTTTTGACTTTCTTAAATTATGTTCTCCTTATATTATCATTTCTAAATTTATATAATTTAATGACATTTAATTGGTACAAAGTTATCTGGAAGAAAATATAATGGTATGAGAATTAGAATTGTTATTTCACAGGAGACAGAATGTGTTATGTTAAGATTTAAATACTGAAAATATAGCTGTAATACATAGTATCAGATACTATAAATTTAATTTTCAAAACAGTAGTGTTTGGGAACTAGAACTTTCCTCTGGCCTCGGAGGATTCAATTTCCAGCATCCACATGGTCCTGAGACTCCTCCCAGGAGTGACACATGAGTTAGGAGTTAGCTCTGAGTAGTCCTCGTATTCCCTTCAAAAAATAGAAGCAATATTTTCATTGATATTCTTTTCAAATAAATCTGATTAGTGTATGCATTTTTTCATTTCCCCTAAAAATATCTATTTATATCTATTCACAGGCAAAATCCACTTATCCAATTTGGCATTATATCTCAGAAATGCTTGTATGATCATCAGATTTGCAAATACAGTTTTACATTCTCTGAGTGAATCAGTCTAATTGTTTCCACATTTTAAGGAAATAACAAAAACATAGAAATTGATACTTTGTGACTGTTTAAACAAATAACATGCTTCTATTTCCAGGATGTTGCAAATTTAACAATTGAAATATGTGGAGATGGCTATTTTAAAAAGAATTTCCATTTGTAAATAAACTGTTACTGATAAGCTAAATACCAAAAGAAAATTAGAGACTAGATCTCAATTTATAAACATCCAACTAGATTTTATTTATTTGTTTACTTTTGTATCATATTCTGAGGTGTTTAGGGTTTATTATGACACTGTGCTCAGGAATCAGTTCTGGTGAAGCTCTGGGTAAAACATGGGCTGCTGGGATGGGATTTAATACCAGCTGGTTGCATGCAAGACAAGAGCTCATCTGCTCTAACCCCATTGAAACTTTAATAGTTATTTAGTTTTGCATATAGTGTTCTAAGTCTCCCAAATTGTCAACATTAAAAGATATTTTATTAATTACAATATTTGCAAATACCCACAACTATATTTGAAAAAAAAAAACAGTTTTCAGATACTGACTATTCCCTAAGTACTATGTTACAGTCATTTTGGACCTACAAATTCTTGAGGTATTTTTTTCAGTCACTGCCTGTCTTGCCTGTCCTGTTTAGAGCGGCCAACTCATCCCTAACCACCAGCTCGCATGTGTGGGATGTATGCTGCACTCTCTGATTTATCTCCTTTTGTCTTTCTCTTCACTACTCCTCTTAGTTTCTGGAAGGGGTCCTCAAAGTGTGGCCCTCAAAAGCAGACCCATAGTTTCCATTGAAATACTATGAGTTTGTTGATTTAACTTTATTTGTTCTTCATATTAAATATTGTATTTGTTCCCTTTAATTTTTGTTTGTTTGTTTTTTGGGTCACACCCGGCAGTGCTCAGGGGTTACTTCTAGCTCTATGCTCAGAAATCTCCCCTGGCAGGCTCAAGAACCATGTGGAATTCTGGGATTCGAACCACAGTCCTTCTGCATATAGGGCAAACACCCTACTTCCATGCTATGTGTCTGGCCCCTGTTTTCTTTAATTTTAACTTTAAATTAAAATACGTGCAGAGTGCATAAAAATTTTTCAAAATATAGATTATAACTCGAAAGGTCTGAGGGACAGTGAACTGACCACCTGTTATAAAAGTCTGAGCTAAATGATACAAGCTAAAAGATAGTGCAGTTTAAACCTGCATTTTTAGTGTTTATTTAGTGTTTATTTATTTTAGTGTTTATTTTTAGTCTTTATTTATGTCGGGTAACTGATCTTTAGTCCCTTAGGATTAGTTCTTAGACTAACAGCATTGGAAAAACCTAAAAACTGCTAAAGAAAAATACACTTATAATTTCTACTCCAAAAGCATGATCCATAAAGGTCCCCAGTGATGCTCAATCACGTTAAGTTTGGGAAGTCTACATTGTCTACTTCAAGAAAATCAGAATAAATCAGAAAGTACCTGCTTAACGAGACTGCATGATACCGAAATAAGCTTACTTACTTTTCCTTTTTCCTTTTCAGAAAGTAGAGGAGCACACTATTTTTGAAAACACTCATTGGACTCACAAACACAATGAACTCACCTGATCAATGGAAACCCCCAGAAGTAGGGTTTTACCTTGCTTTGGTGAACAATTCTTGCCCAAGGAATGAGAGGTCTTTGTTGAGTGTCAGTACTATGTACTTTGTGATGATAGGTGCTATTATGTTGACTATGCTGGGCAACATATTTGTGATTGTTTCTATTTCCCACTTCAAGCAGCTCCACTCCCCAACCAACATCCTGATCCTCTCCATGGCCACCACTGACTTCTTGCTGAGCTGCATAGTCATGCCCTTCAGTATGATCAGGTCCATTGAGTCCTGCTGGTACTTTGGAGACCTCTTTTGCAAACTACACAGCAGTTTTGGCATGGTGCTCTGTACCACCTCCATTTTCCACCTGTGCTTCATCTCAGTGGACCGCTACTATGCTGTGTGTGACCCTTTGCATTATGTTACCAAAATCACCATCCCTGTTATAGAGGTCTTTCTGTTTATCAGTTGGTCTGTTCCACTCGTTTTTGCTTATGGTTTGGTGTTCTCAGAATTAAACTTAATTGGCGCTGAAGATTTTATTGCAACCATTGATTGCAAAGGTTTATGTATGCTGGTATTTAACAAACTGTGGGGTGTACTGGGCTCAGTTATAGCCTTCTTTCTTCCTGGGACTATTATGGTGGGGATTTATATACATATTTTCACAGTAGCCAAAAAGCATGCTAAGAAAATTGGCATAGGACCTGCATTAAAACAGGGTGGGTCTGATAGTATAATAAATACCTCTTCTAAGAAAGAAAACAAAGCCACAAAAACTCTCAGCATAGTCATGGGAGTGTTTCTGTTGTGTTGGCTGTCTTTTTTTTTCTCATGACAATCACAGACCCTTTTGTTAATTTTTTGACACCTGAGTATTTGTACAATGTCTTCATCTGGCTAGCTTATTTCAATTCCACTTTCAATCCCATTATATATGGCATGTTTTATCCTTGGTTTCGCAAGGCTTTGAGGATGATTATCATGGGAATGATATTTCGCCCCGATTCTTCCACACTAAATCTATTTCCTGTCCATACTTAGTGTTCTCTGTTCCCAAAGGATTTTACTTTAAGAAAAATTTGGAGGTGTTTTCGCAGTAAAAGGTAGGAATGTTAATTTACTAGAAAGGGACAACATCTAGATATATAATAAATATGTAAGTAGAATCAGTAGATTATACATCCATTGTAAATCAAGCCTATGAGAGTAATCCATTTCTGGATGTATGAAGCAGGTTTTCAATAAAAAGAATTCTCCTATAACCTTCTGCTCTGAAATAAATCAAAAAAGAGAGCAACTTAATGGTTTGTTTCTTTGGTTTTAACAAGAGTGAAACTTTTTAAAATAAACATAGAGAGGAAATATAGTTAATTGACATATTAATTGACAATCCTGCTTAACTGACTTTATTCAAAATGTTCCACATTATTGAAATAAACAGAAAGTTTGTGCAAACTGGAATCTGAATTATAGAGCAATTAATGTCATAAACTTGGAAATGTAGTGGAAGGCTAAAGTAGTTAAAAAATTTATTTTAGGGGCCAGCATAGCACAGGGTGTAAGGCATCTTCCTTGGGCATGCTAGCCTAGGACAGGCTGCAGTTCGATCCCCGGCATCCCATATGGTCTCCCAGGCCAGGAGCAATTTCTGAGCGCATAGCCATGAGTAACCCCTAAGCATCACCGGGTATGGCATAAACACCAAAAAAAGTGCTGTCCCGACTTCAGAACTGCCAGGTGTGTCCTCACACTAAACTGAGCACCAAAGCCTCAGAGAGGAACCTTGGGGTGGAGCATCTCTGGCTGTGATCGCTATAGAAAATTTGTTTAAATAACCCTGGTATAGCTCTCCAGCAGGTCCACTGCCTTGTCAACAAGAGGCATGTCCAGGTGCAATCCTACCTTTTCTCATTTGGGGGTTTCCTGTTGCCCTCCAAAAATATGTGACCCCGACAAGCAATGCATCTATACTGAGTGTGAGCTTCACTATATTCTGAAGAAGATTTTGGTCTTTAAGAAACAGTAGTAAGGGAAATTTAGTGGAGGTAAGAAAATTAGCATAAATAAATGTCAATGATCGAAAGAGCCTGGAAGCAAAAGGAAAAGATAGAAAATGAGTCCAGCTTTCACTTTCAAAGGAACCCCTAATTGAAAACTTTTCACATTTGGCAATGTGTAGAGGGATAGTTGCTAACTTTTTTTTGGGGGGGGGGTCACACCCGGCAGTGCTCAGGGGTTACTCCTGGCTGTCTGCTCAGAAATAGCTCCTGGCAGGCACGGGGGACCATATGGGACACCAGGATTCAAACCAACCACCTTTGGTCCTGGATCGACTGCTTGCAAGGCAAACGCCGCTGTGCTATCTCTCCGGCCCGATAGTTGCTAACTTTTAACTGCATTTTATCCCTTCTTTGATTCCCTGTTCTTCTTCCCCTCATTCTTTTCTCCATGACTGACATACTATTATAGAGCTGGTTTGTCCACTTTAGCTCTCTGCTCTCAGGGAAAAAAGTACAAAACTGACCCATGCTCCCAGAGCCAAATCTCTGGTGACTTAACAACTGAAGGTTGTTAGCAGACACACCCATCCAAACTCCAACAAGTGTAATACAGCCTCAAGAGGTGCATTTTCTGTATAAATACTCATGGCAGCACAGAAGTGAAGAGGCCCCTATAAGAACATAGGCCCTAGTATCTTTTCTGCAGGGAAATCCACAGGGAGGTGAGATATAGACATTACTGTTTCTTTTTATGCTCAGAAATCTTGGCACAGGAGAGATAGAACTTTTCAAAATTTTGAACTTTAAGTTTTCTAATATTTTATCCAAATTAATTTTGGTAGATACTCTAAAAATATATATGAGATATGTCTATATGATATAGAGACATGAATTAAATTTGAATCATTAAAATAACTACACTAATAATAGCAAATTATTGGAAAGCCTAGAGCAGATCTTTTTTAAAAAAGAACTCTCATATAATTTCTCTTAATGTCTAACTTACTTTAAGTGAGAAAGCTATCACAGCAATAATTTCATGAATATTTTTCAAGTTAAAAGTGATCCAGATTATCATCAGTACAAACCGTATGTTCAAATAAGTCCATGTTTTGACCACTCCTGGCTTTCCAGCTTATTTAGAATGAATTACTAATCTTGCAAAATACCCTCCTCTTAATTGAAGGAAATACATGTTGTATTTACAAGTTGATTAATTAAATTTGATTTCTAATATTTGAAGAATGGATTTCCCAAAAATGTTCCTTAAAATTAGAAAGAATATTTTCACTAAAAATTTGATTTCAGGGCCGGAGAGATAGCATGGATGTAAGGCGTTTGCCTTTCATGCAGAATGTCATCAGTTCGAATTTGGCTTCCCATGTGGTCCCCCGTGCCTGCCAGGAGCAATTTCTGAGCATGGAGCCAGGAGTTTACCCTGAGCACTGCCGGGGTGACTCAAACACCACAAAAAAAAAATAAAATAAAATAAAAAATTTGATTTCATGATATTTGTGCTTTTTTATTTTGTAATAATTTCCAATGAAGAACAACTAAATTAAAATTAAAAGTGTAATGCAATACTTGGTTGTTTCAAAAAAGCAAGTGAAGGATTTTTTATCTTTTGACAAAAAATTAATGTATATTTGTGATTGATGGTAGTTTGAAGTACTGTCATTAGTTTTGTCTCTTTTTGAAATTTTATAGGTATGAAGCTGAAAAGTCCTAGCAGATGTAAATGTGTAACTTAATATAAAGTTCAACTTCATTTTATTAAAAATGTTCCTTTACTGTGATAGATTTTCAAAGGAAAGAAACTTCTTTTCTGTGAAACTTTCAAGTTGTAAATAAAAGATGCATTTTATTTTGATAATAATCACTTTTGAAAATTAAGGGAAAGGCAGTCATATACGCATTTGCTTTCTTGTTTTGTAATTGTTGGAAGGTTGATAATATAGGTGTGTAGTTCATTATCTTTGACGCTATTGTCATAATCCATGCATGTATTTAAACAAATAAGTGCCTCTATCTTTCTTGTGTATTAATATTTAATTTATTTATTATATTAATAATTTAATAATATTAAAGTTTAAAATATTCATTGACATTTGTAGCCATGCACCAGAAACAGAATCTGTAATTTATTTTAAAATGTTTTGTAGAACCATTGCTTAAATCATAATAAATGAAATCGTCTTGACAACTCTAGGACAACAAATGTAACTACTCATTAAATGTTTGTACTTTCAAATGAAATTTTATTATGAATTATTGAAGAGCATATTACTTAATATGTATAATGCTTTATCTTTAAAGCACTGTAATGTATAATTTTGTATTGTTATTTATTTTAAAGAATTATTAATGATTGAAGAAAAACAATGTTAAAAGATTTAAAAATTCTTCAAAAATAGAAGTTAAGAAACAATATAAAATTAATTAATCTATTAATTAATATGTATATGAGTTTGGAATTTTATTATATTCAGTATATTAGAACTTCAGATATAAAGAGAGATAACCAGATCGAGTAAATCCTTGTCTTTTTAAATTCTACTTTTCTAGGTCTTTGTTTCCCAAGTTCAAATTAATGGCATTATATTTAATTAAATGTATATAAGAAAATATACTGTTCTGAGAACTGAATTGTAATATCTATAACAAAAAAAATGTTTGTTTATTTTAGTGAGGAAAAGAGCATTGGCTCATGTAAAAGTCCATCTTTCATCTTTGTTTTATATATCACAAATTCTTGACATTGGTCATCAGAGTTTCTATGTAGTTTTTAATACTAGAAAACAAATTAAGCCCATGATATACTGTCTGAGAGTCAGTCCCTTTATTTCCCATCTTTAAGGGCAATAGAATAATTTATACAAATTTATATTATGTGAATGTTATATTTCCAGTTTGTTGCAAAATTGAAATCTCAGAAGGAGACCAAATCAGCCAGAATTTTAATTTATAAATGTAATGCTTTTGTTGTTTTGCTTTGTTTAAAGGGCAACACCAAGCAACATTCAGGGCTTATGGCTGGCCTGTGCTCTCTCCTAGAAGAATCGCTAGGGTGACCATCACGGGTTCTCTGGATAGAACACTGGTCAGCAGTGTGCCAGGGAAGCTACCCTGCTACTTCTTCAGTTCATAAATGCAGCTACTAATGGTAGAGAGATACCACAGGAGATTTACAGATACTAACACTGGAGGTATTTCCCCATTATTCCAAATTACTTATGTACAAAACTATAGGCTTCTTTAATTAAGCACATACTGCTCATAGTTCTAAAAAATGTTTATGAGAGAAATATTTTATTAATTTAATATTATGTTCTGATTAAGAGCATTAGGATCTGAGAGACAAAATTTTAGGTAGGGTACTTGCATTGCACTTGACAGGCCTGGGTTCTAGCTGCAGCACCATATAAAATCCCCTGAGCTCTGCCAGAAGTGATTGAGCACATTGCAAGGAATAAGTCCTAAACGATGCTGGGTGTGCTTCTCACCCAACAAAATAAGCAAATAGTAGGGTTAAAAGTATTTGCAAGTACGCACATATTTTTTAAAGACACACTTCTCAGACTCTTTTTTTTCTATGCTATGTACTAAATAATTTTATTGGACCAAGAAATCTTTAAGAAATGCACATGTGTTGTAAAAGATAATGTTGGTAACTTCAAGAAAATATTTACTTGGGTTTATTTAGATTGTTTAAACTGTGTTAATTAGGGGTCCAGAAATATAGCAAGAGATGTAGGGCGATTGCCTTGCATGCAGAAGATCAGGAAGGATGGTGGTTCGAATTCTGACATATGATCCCCTGTGCTTGCCAAGAGTGATTTTTGAGTGCAGAGCTAAAAATAGACCCTGAGTGCTGCCAGGTGTGACCCAAACAAACAAACAAACAAACTTTTAAAAAAAACTGTTGGGGCCAGAGAGATTGCATGGAGGTAGGGTGTTTGCCTTGCATGCAGAAGGATGGTAGTTTGAATCCCCGCATCCCATATGGTCCACCGGGTCTGTCAGGAGTGATTTCTGAGCATTGAGCCAGGAGTAACCCCTGAGCACTGCCGATGTGACCCAAAAATAAAAATAAAATTAAAAAAAAAAACTTGTTTTAATTAGAATTTGGGAAACTTATCTTTAGTTCCTTTCTAATTAAGGGAAATTCCTTATGCTAAGATCATGAAGGTTTTTAACAAGCAATGAAGAACAAAAACTCTTAGTCCTCGGATTATTATTATTATCTGTATTTAAATAGGTCCCAAATAAGTCCCAATCACAAAAGTTTTGGAAGAAGTCCACATTGTCATTATGAAATTCAGACTAAATTTCTATGTAGCAGATGAATGCGATTGAGTGATGTCAAACAAGTTTTCTTAAATTTCCTTTTTCATTTGCAGAAAGGAAAGGAGCACAATATTTCTGTCAAACTATCATTGTGCTCACAAGACAGAGCCAATGAATTCACCTGACCAATGGAATCCCCCAGAAGTAGAGTTTTGTTTTGCTTTGGTGAACAATTCTTGCCCAAGGAATAAGAGGTCTTTGTTGAGTGTCAGTACGATGTACTTTGTGATGATAGGTGCTATTATGTTGACTATGCTGGGCAACATATTTGTGATTGTTTCTATTTCCCACTTCAAGCAGCTCCACTCCCCAACCAACTTCCTGATCCTCTCCATGGCCACCACTGACTTCTTGCTGAGCTGCATAGTCATGCCCTTCAGTATGATCAGGTCCATTGAGTCCTGCTGGTACTTTGGAGACCTCTTTTGCAAACTACACAGCAGTTTTGACATGATGCTCTGTACCACCTCCATTTTCCACCTGTGCTTCATCTCAGTGGACCGCTACTATGCTGTGTGTGACCCTTTGCATTATGTTACCAAAATCACCATCCCTGTTATAGAGGTCTTTCTGTTTATCAGTTGGTCTGTTCCACTCGTTTTTGCTTATGGTTTGGTGTTCTCAGAATTAAACTTAATTGGTGCTGAAGACTTTGTTGCAGCTATTAGCTGCACAGGATTGTGCATGTTGGTATTTAACAAATTATGGGGGGTGTTAGCCTCAGTCATAGCTTTCTTTCTTCCTGGGACTATTATGGTGGGGATTTATATACATATTTTCACAGTAGCCAGAAAGCATGCTAAGCAAATTGGCACAGGTCCTGCAGTAAAACAGGCTGGGTCAGAGAGTAAAATGAAGGCTTCATCCAAGAAAGAAAGCAAAGCCACGAAGACTCTCAGCATAGTCATGGGAGTGTTTGTGTTGTGCTGGCTGCCTTTTTTCCTCATGACAATCACAGACCCTTTTGTTAATTTTTCAACGCCTGAAGACTTATACAATGCCTTCCTCTGGCTGGGTTATTTCAATTCTACATTCAATCCCATTATATATGGCATGTTTTATCCTTGGTTTCGCAAGGCTTTGAGGATGATTATCACGGGAATGATATTTCGCCCTGATTCTTCCACACTAAGTTTATTTCCTGCCCATGCTTAGTCAGTGTTTCCTGTTACTTGAATTTCTTACTTTAACTGTTTTCTGGATGAACTTTCTCACCAAGTGTAGGCATGATATTTTACTAGATAATGATATTCTTCTCATTATTATAATATATATTTACAGAAGAAATAGACCTATTTTTATGGTAAACTTAATCTGGAAAGTAAGCCATGTATGTGAATCTGAAAATATTTTTTCACAGTCTGTTTTTTCCTGAATTTCTAAAAATTAATTTTTTTTCTTTGACTTAAACCATAATTGTATTTTTTTCTTATGCACATTGGTAGTGAAAATTTAATGATCCTTAGACTCTTAGACTAAATCCTAAATCTTTCCTTGAATTGTTATCATTAGTTTCAATATATCTTGATAAATTGGAATGTCTCATTAGATAAGAAGAATAAGTAAAATTTAAAAACATATTATTTTCTCAGTATATACCTACATATATATTCAGTTTGTTCACTGTTGATAATATCTTTGGCTAAATTTTATGCATATTGTCCACCTAGATGAGTACTGCATTGACAGTAAGATCTTGTTTTCTTTTCCCAGAAGTTTATAGTTATATTTACTTCCTAAATGAATGCACCTTTTCTGTGTTCTTTTGGCTTTTCTTTGTTTTCTTTTTACACACCCCCAAACATACCTAACACAATTTATGATTTACATTGATGTTCATCCTTAACAGGAGCATTTTGTTTTTGCAAGTAATTTGTTCTCCACCAACAATATAATTTTTTTCTTTTATCCGTGTATGGTTTTGATTGTTAAAATCTGTTAATTTGTCTCCTGCAAAATAAAGAGTAAAAGTCAAGTATTCTGCTAAGTTTCTTTCACCCTGATTTCAGTACCTGTTTTTTACATGTTTTTTTTTTTTACATGTTTTTACTACCAGTAACTTTTTTGATATTCTACCCCTGGCTCATACTTAACACATTCAACATTTTCTATGTCCTCTCAATTATTTCCTATTTCTCTTGTCTGACTACTGATTTGTATCAGAGTTGGGTTAAGAAAATTAGAAAATATATTTCTAGTATCCATCTCTCCACCCATCACTCCATATAATATTATTTTTGCATTAAAAGTTTAAACAATAGGGGGACCGGAGAGATAGCATGGAGGTAGGGCATTTGCCTTGCATGCAGAAGGATGGTGGTATAAATCACAGCATCCTATATGGTCCCACAGCCTGCCAGAAGTAACCCCTGAGCGCTACTGGATGTGACCCAAAAACCAAAAAAGAAAAAATAGTAAATAAAATAAAAAAATTTAAACAATACACTGGATGAGTAATTGTTGTGGACATTGAGGAAGGATTACTCAAATTCACATAAATAATTTTATGGGGAACTGGAGATAGGACCAGCAGAGGAATCAACTAGAAAATGACCCAACAGCTCAAAAACTCACATGATTCATAATAAAAAGTTTGTCTTTGTAGAAGGAAGTTTTATGGATATAGGTTAAGTCTTCCTTTCTTTTTTCATTATGCCTAAAAATGCTTTAGAATGTTTGGTCTGAGGAAGGGATTTTTGCATTGTATTTTTGTGTTCCCTAAGAGTGGTATAGCTGGATCATATGGAAGCTCACTTTCCAGTTTTTGGAGGAATCTTCATATCGCTTTCCATAAAAGTTGGACTAGACGGCATTCCAACCAGCAATGGATAAGAGTTCCTTTCTCTCCATATCCCCGCCAGCACTGTTTGTTCTCATTCTTTGTGATGTGTGCCAATCTCTGTGGTGTGAGATGGTACCTCATAGTTGTTTTGATTTGCATCTCCCTGATGATTAGTGATGTGGAGCATAGTTCATGTGCATTTTTGGGCCATTTGTATTTCTTTTTTGTCAAAGTATCTGTCCATTTCTTCTCTCCATTTATTGATGGGATTAGATTTTTTTCTTGTAAAGTTCTGTCAGTGCCTTTTATATTTTGGATATTAGCCCCTTATCTGATGGGTATTGGGGGAATAGTTTCTCTCACTCAGTGGGTGGCTATTGTATCCTGGGCACCAATTCCTTTGAGGTGCAGAAGCTTCTGAGCTTGATATATTCCAATCTGTTTATCTCTGCTTCCACTTGTTTGGAGAGTGCAGTTTCCTCCTTGAATATGCCTTTAGTCTCAATGTCATGGAGTGTTTTACCTACATGTTGTTTTATATACCTTATCGTATCAGGTCTGACATCCAAGACTTTAATCCATTTAGATTTTACCTACGAACACAATGTTAGCTGGGGGCCTAAGTTCGCTTTTTTGCAAATGACTAACCAGTTGTGCCAATACCACTTGTTGAAGAGGCTTTCCCTGCTCCATTTAGCCTCACACCTACATTCATTGCAGCACTATTTACAATAGCCAGACTCTGAAAACAACCAAGATGCAGCACTATTTACAATAGCCAGACTCTGAAAACAACCAAGATGCCCTTCAACAGATGAATGGCTAAAGAAACTGTGGTACATATACACAATGGAATAGTATGTAGCCATCAGGAGAGAAGTCATGAAATTATCCTATGCATGGATGTACAAGGCATCTATTATGCTGAGTGAAATAAGTCAGAGGGAGAGAGATTGACACACAGTAGTCTCACTCATCTATGGGTTTTAAGAAAAATAAAAGACATTCTTGCAATAATTTTCAGAGACAAAAGACAGGAGGGCTGGGAGTTCCAGATCACTACATGAAGCTCACCACAAAGTGATTAGTGCAGTTAGAGAAATAATTAACTGAGAACTATCATAACAATGTGAATACATATGGGAAGTAGAAAGCCTGTCTAGAGTACAGTGGAGTGGGGTGGGAAGGAGGGAGATTTTGGACATTGGTGATTGGAATTTTGCACTGGTGAAGGTGTGTGTTCTTTACATGACTGAAACCCAATCACAATCATGTTTGCAATCAAGGTGTTTAAATAAAGATAAAATAATTACTTCCTTTCTTCTCCCTCCCTTCCTTAATTTCTCCCTCCCTCCCCCTCCCTTCCTTCCATCCTGCTTTTTTCTTTTTTTTCTTTTTTTGTTTTTGCTACTGCATTATCACTTTTTCTTTCTTTCTTTCTTTCTTTCTTTCTTTCTTTCTTCTTTCTTTCTTTCTTTCTTTTTTTCTCTTTCTTTCTCTTCTTTCTTTCCTTTCATTCATTCATTCATTCATTCTTTCTTTCTTCTTTCTCTCTTTATTTCTCTATCTTTCCTTTCTTCTTTCTTTCTTACTCTCTCTTTCTTCTCTCTTTAATCACAGTGAGATACAGAGTCAAAAAGTTATTGATACTTGAGTTTTAGTCATACAATGAATTCTTCAACACCAACCTTTATCAGTATTCATTTGGGAAATTTCTTAAGTGCAAATGTTCATAGAACAATTTTCTGGCCCCATCATTTCATAAATCTGAGATTTTTTTTTGGTAGGTGAAGAGCTTTATTATCATGAATTCACCAGTATGGGGGGAATGTCACAATATGTCACTTATGATCAATTATTTTTCATATTGAGGAAAGATGAACAAAGAATCCAAATGCAGAGGTGGTCCATGAAAGGACAAAATTAAGCAAAACAATATACAAATCTAAAATCTCTGCATTTTGGATGCAATTAATTGCCAGACTACATAATCACATATAGGAAAGGACTCTTAAACTACTGAGACTTACTGATAGTGCAAACTAGGTCCCTTGATACTCCTCCACTGCCCATTTAGATAGCATATGACATGAAGAAATAGTTTTCATTTGGAGTATAAAATCACCTACAGCTTGCACGTTTCTCTTCTTTGCTGATAGAAAACAACTTCTTCCTATGAAGTGATTTAGATTTCTACCTCTGTAAGTAGTACATAAACACGATTCAATTTGTTTTGAATTTCAATAGTTTTCAGATAAAGAATTTTTTCATATCAAATAGTTCCTGAACATGTGCAAACTTATATTTTAGAAAACCTAAAGCATACAAAACTAACTTTGAGAAATTCTTTAATTTTAATATTCTTTAATATAGCATATTGTTATCTATTTTGTTATGCAATGTGACTAGAAGAGATAAAGTGAAAAACATAACAATATATTAAATAAATGATGGCTACAATTTCTTAGCCTATGTGTTTTTTAATGTCTGAGCTTATGTCATATTTTAGCAATTTCAGTGCAATAATCTGTAATTAATATATAACTGTCACTTGTCATTATACAGTTTCAGGTATGAAGCCTACAATTAAATATTTTAATTAAACATCAAGTTGATCACCACAATATTTATAGTATATTCATCTTTTTATTCTTTTTACCATTTATTGATATTTTAATATAAATTCTTTATTTAAGCACCATGATTACAAACATGATTATAGTTGGGTTTCAGTCATAAACAGAGCACCCCCTTCACCAGTGCAACATTCCCACCACTGATGCCCACCTCCCTCCTTCCCATCCCCTGCCTGAATTCAAGACAGGCATTTTACTACAGTTATTTTTTTTCTAGTTTAGTAAGTTGCTTTTGTTTCTTTCTTTCTTAAAGGATGTGTTAAAAAAAAATACAGTAGTAACAATGGCATGAGAGTGGCAATCGCCATTGTTTGCATAGGCCCAGCAAAATATGGGGAAAATGGAAAAAAGCCTTGGCCTAATTACAAGGAGGCCTCACCCCTGAAATTTTCTGGCATAAGACCAACTCTGGGCTCCAGGCATACCAGGCTGCCCACCCCCTGAGTCATTCTCCGTGGTCCCTGTGAAACCTTTTTGCATATTAGCTGTTGTTGGTACCAGGTTCCTGTAGTTAAAGATTCTGGTTTCTGTGCATTCCTTCATTGAGTCAGGTTGATGTGGAGCGTCTTCTAGTTTCACTTCACCATTAGATGAGGAGACACCTGCCCTGAAAGCAGGTTGTTACTATTGATAAGTCGTCTAGGTGTTAAGAGAGCACTCTTTGTAGTAAGTCAATGCCAGAGCAGTGGTAGGATCTTCCCTGGTAGAGGTTTACTTTCTGGTAATGTTATAGAAAATTGTGGTTGTTTCCATAAATGGTATCCATGGTTCAGGGGTGTATAGGCAATGCTCATTCTTCTGAGGCCTGAACCAAGTTATTATGCCAGTGTTCAGGGTATAAGGTCTAACTGCATTACAAAATTTGTGTTCCCATCTCTATTAGGTAAGAACTTGTTTGCATAATGTAATATTTTCCCATTTTAATGTGCCTATGCAAAAGATCATTATCCACACTCAAGCCAGCTTCCAGCCAGCTCCCAAAGTGAAAAACTAGAATCTCACCCTGAGAAAAAAATCAATACTCTGTTCCTATTAATATACTCCCAGTGGCCTCCTGTCCTCCAACTTCCTTCACAGTGTAAACTGTACTTGCTACCATAGTCAGTTTCTGAGAAACCTCGACTCACTCAAAGACAATTCCTGATATGGGACTGCTGGGAGTCCTTTGCATCCTCCAGGTGGCCAAATCACAAACCAACACCCTGACTTAGCACCCTCCCCTCCCCTGACTATTTCTAAAGACAAAAGGGACATATGTATTCTCTTAACATTTATAACTCTTTTTGAATATCCTCTTATATAGTGACAATTTTGCCCACTGTTTTTGCTGTTTGTTTGTTTTTCCCCCCTTTGGTATCTATTCAATAAGGAATTCTGGTAGGAAAGTCTCTCTATAGAATTCATGTTAGAACCAAGTGACAGGTGTACCAATAATACCTTGTGGCATTGATCCTCTTTTGCATAGGCACATCTTATTGATATTTTAAATATTTTATGTTCATATTCTTTCTTTAGGAAGAGTTGATATGATTAAAATCTCCTTTATTTTCCAATGTTTTTTGTTTATTGACTTAATTTTTGAAGAAAGGAGTTCAGAAGGTACTTCATCCCCAAGTAATAGTTAATAAAAATTTATTATAAACTCATTTCAGAATCAAAAGTTTACATTTTATTTGACTTTTGATAACATTAAAATGAGACATATCTTCATTAAATTTTGCTTCCAGATATCATTTTCTAATTATTAATCAGTTGCAGGATTTTTTGTTTGTGTGTGTGTGTGTGTGTGTGTGTGTGTGTGTGTGTGTGTGTAAATAGGTGGGCATTTCCTAGAGAAGAGGGGAGAGTGAAGAGCACCAATGAACATTGCCGGCACACCAGATGTTGAAGAACACGCTGTGGCACTGTGCTACCAGGTGAATGGGTCTTGTCCCAGGACCATCCATCCTCTGGGTATCCAGTTGACCATCTATCTGATTTGTGTGTTTGGTATGCTAATAACAGTTCTGGGAAATTTGTTTGTGGTATTTGCTGTGTCCTACTTCAAAGCACTTCACACACCCACCAACTTTTTGTTGCTTTCCCTGGCCCTCGCTGACATGTTTCTGGGTCTGCTTGTGCTGCCCCTCAGCACAGTTCGCTCAGTAGAAAGCTGCTGGTTCTTCGGAGACTTTCTCTGTCGCCTGCACACTTACCTGGACACCCTCTTCTGCCTCACCTCTATTTTCCACCTCTGTTTTATTTCCATTGACCGCCACTGTGCTATCTGTGAGCCGCTGATCTATCCCACCAAGTTCACAGTCAGGGTTGCCTTTAGGTACATCCTAGCAGGCTGGGGCATTCCAGCAACTTACACTGCCTTCTTCCTCTACACAGATGTGGTAGACCAAGCTCTCAGCCAGTGGCTGGAGGAGATGCCTTGTGTGGGCAGCTGCCAGCTGCTTTTCAATAAATTTTGGGGCTGGTTAAACTTCCCTGTGTTCTTTTTCCCCTGTCTGATCATGATCAGCTTATATGTGAAGATATTCATAGTTGCTACAAAACAGGCTCAGCAGATAAGCACCTTGAGCAAAAGTCAGGCTGGGGCGTCCAAGCGTGAAAGAAAAGCTGCGAAGACCCTGGGCATCGCTGTAGGCATCTATCTCTTGTGCTGGCTGCCTTTCACCATCGATACGCTGGTTGACAGCCTCCTAAACTTCATCACACCCCCATTGGTATTTGACATTTTTATCTGGTTTGCTTACTTCAACTCAGCCTGCAACCCCATCATTTATGTTTTCTCCTACCGATGGTTCAGAAAGGCCCTGAAACTCATTTTGAGCCGAGAAATCTTCTCACCAAGGACACCTACTATTGATTTGTACCAAGAATGACTCTTGCCTGCTGAGTGCAGGAAAGGGATCGCTTTACAGGAAGGATATGTGTTGTTTGGGCTATCGGAGGACCTGCAAAATGTACGTGAAGGAAAAAACAACTTAGTTTAGAAATAGACACAGAATTCTCTTTATTCTTTGTTTCTATGTTTAGAGAAAAAAAAAAGACAAAGATTTGTGCAAATATTTGGCTCCTTATTCATTATCTCCTTGAGAAAACAGTTATGCAGATAGAGGAAAATAGCACCAAGGTCAAGGTTTCTGAGTTCTTGGCTTATGTCTGTCACCTTATAGTGCCTGGTCAGATTTCAGCAATTCTTACAACCTTCCTTCATTGGTCACAGAGTGAGTGATCTCAAGTAGACAATCAGGGACTTGTATGTTTGCTCTCTAATTTTTCAGATATTTAAAATCTATTTTTGCATACTTCGAATTCTAATCTTATTTAATATAAACTTAGGAGTTTACAACTTTTTTTTTTTTTTTTGGATTTTGGGCCACACCCAGCGGTGCTCAGGGGTTACTCCTGGCTGTCTGCTCAGAAATAGCTCCTGGCAGGCAAGGGGGGACCATATGGGACACCTGGATTCGAACCAACCACCTTAGGTCCTGGATCGGCTGCTTGCAAGGCAAACACCTCTGTGCTAACTCTCCGGGCCCAGAGTTTACAACTTCTTTTATTTTTTTTCAATGTGCTTTTAAAAATCCCTATCTTCTTGGAGCCCCATCACGAAGCAGATTTGTAAGTATGGTTTATCTATTTCAGTGATGACTGAGTATATGTATGAAGTTATTAAAAAATCTTATTTTTTGAGTAATAGAAACTTAAAAAGTTCAAAATATTTGTAAAGTTGAAATGATTCACATTTTGCCACTTTGATTTGTCCTTCTTTTGAAAAAACATTGCACCCAATTTCTGTTTTTCTTCTTTTATACATCTATTCTACAGAACTCTTGTCACTTTAATTTCATATTTATTGTTGAAGTCATTCCGAATGGGCTGGGGCCGGGAAGATGGCGCTAGAGGTAAGGTATCTGCCTTGCAAGTGCTAGCGTAGGACAGACAGTGGTTCGATTCCCCTGCGTCCCATATGGTCCCCCGAAGCTAGGAGCGATTTCTAAGCTCATAGCCAGAAGTAACCGCTGAGCGTCAAATGGATATGGCCCAAAAATCAAAAAAAAATTTTTATTTATTTGGGAACTGCACTTACATATTAATTTGATAGCATAGATTTATAAATCTGAAAAGCAAGGAATGTTTACTTTGTCAACACAATTCATGAATTTTTATTTATTTTATTTAGTTAACAATTGTTGGTGAATAAGTGATTTACTGTTAGTGAACTAGTGTTTTTCTTTCTTTCTTTTTCTTTTTTTTCTTTTTTTTTTTTTTGCTAGAGAGATACCTTTTATTTTCCAAATTATTTTCCTAGTTAAAATATTTGTAAAAAAAAAAAAAAAAGTTTAACTTTTCTTTGGAAGTACCATCCTTTTTTTGTTTGTTTTTTTGGTTTTTGGGCCACACCTAGTGATGGTCAGCAGTTACTCCTGGGTTACTCCTGGCTATGGGCTCAGAAATAGCTCCTGGTTTCGGGGACCATAGGGGACGCTGGGGATCGAATTCAGGTTCATCCTGGGTCAGCCGTGTGCAAGGCAAATGCCCTACCACTTCACTGCACTATCACTCCAGCCCTGGAAGTACTATCTTTTATTTCCCATTTAACTCTTTGCAATGTGTAAAAATTTTAAATTACTGTTGTAAAAATGGAATTAACATATTTTGTACATTATACTTCAATTAAAAAACAACTTACAAACTCGTAAGTATTATTACAAGTTAATTGCTAAATGAAGTTTTAAATGTATTTTAATAATATTTCCTTCCTTTATATCAATAAAGACTTAAGTATAGCAAGTTCAATTTGCAAGCTATGTTCAACATTTTCCCCTTACCTTCCTAGAAGTAAATTCTCAACCATATCTAATTCTAATACTTTCTGTGCTGAGAATAAGACTCAGAAACTTCACAACGTGAAACTGTGTATTTCTTACTTTTTTCAGAAACAGAAAATGCTGTTTCTGTAAAAGGTTTTTGTATCCAGGTTTACTTTCAAGAGAAAAATAATTGATATAAAAGAACTAATATTTTTAAGGACCTATAATGTCCTGCATCTCACTTATAATTAGTCTTTGGTTTGCAAACAAAATAAGTAAAATTCAGTGATTTTTCTTCTCCTTTTTGAAATCTCTAATGAATCTACTTTATCTTTGTGCTTTCAGGAAATTTTCAGGAAATTAGACACTAGGCAAAAAGAGAGCTCAGTGGGCTGAGTGTGCTTTGCACTCATGTTTGGTGTCTGACATTGCATGGTTCCCTGAATCTATACTCAAACACAGAGATGAAAATAGCCATGAGCACCATCAGGTGTGGCTCAACAATCCCTGCCCAAAACTGCCAACCACACAGACACATATACAAATATATATCATGAAAGAAATAGAACTGATAATAGAACAGGAAGTTCATAGGATTAAAATGTAAAATGTATGTCAGGGACACAAATTTCCTGTAAACCCTAGAAACACAGGAAAATAAGTGCCATGGTACAACAATAATAATATGAACAATGAATTGGAGCAAAATGAGAACTAGAATCATAGCTGTGATGGACTCTGCAGAACAGAAAGCTACCTTAGCAGGTGACAGGCCAGGATTGGAACTTCAGGGTTTGAAACCCGACATTATCTTTGAAATGAGAAAATAAGAGAAGCATAAATGTTGCATTCAGAAATTTGGGAAAGGCCTTCAGACAAAAGAAAAGAGCTGTTTAAATATTCCCTGTAAGCTTGGAAAAGAATGTCTTTTCGTAGTTTTCTCTGGTTCAGTGAGAACTAACTAAATTTGAAGTAAATGGTTTTTTTTATCTTTCATTTATTTCTTTCTTGCTTTCAAATTTCTTTTGTTCTTTCTTTCTTTTTCTTTCTTTCTTTCTTTCTTCTTTCTTTCTTCTCTTTGTTCTTTCATTTTCTTTCTTTCTTTCCTTCTTTTCTTCTTTCCTTCTTTCTTTCTTTCTTTCTTTCTTTCTTTCCTTTCTTTCTTTCTTTCTTTCTTCTTCCTTCCTTCCTTCCTTCCTTTCTTTTTTTCTTTTTCCTCTCTCTTCTTTCTTTTCATTCATTCATTCATTCATTCATTCATTCTTTTTTCTTTTGGTTTTTGGGCTACACCCGGCAGTGCTCAGGGTTTACTCCTGGCTGTCTGCTCAGAAATAGCTCCTGGCAACCACGGGGGACCGGGATTCGAACCAACCACCTTAGGTCCTGGATCGGCTGCTTGCAAGGCAAACACCGCTGTGCTATCTCTCCGGGCCCCTCTTTTGTTCTTTCATTTTCTTTCTTTCTCTTTCCTTTACTTTTTGGGTCACACACAGCTATGCTCAGGGCTTTCTCCTTACTCAGGAATAATTCCTGGCGTAGCTTGCAGGACTCTATGTTGTGCCAAGGCTTGCATTAGATTTGGTCAGGCACAAGGCACAAGGCAAATGCTTTAACTCCTGCGCTCTTCTAAGGTAGGCATTCTTACTATTATTAAAAAATATTGGGGGAAGATCACACTCATAAGCTTTTAGAGATTTCTTATGACTCTATATGTTCAGGACTCACACCCACTGGTGTACAAGGAACCTGATGAAGTATTGTGGATTGAACTGGGATCTGCCACTTGTAAAGAAAATACTGTAACCCCTTTGTACCATTTCTTTGACCCATATTTTTAATATTTTATGCCATGAAAACTTTCAGAGATCTCGTAATAACAAAGGAAGTTATTTCAATAAAACTTTACATAGGGAATAATTTAAAGCATAGCTTTATAAAGGATTAAAACAATATTGAACTACAATGATCAAAATTATCATCTATAAAGTTTGTAATATAATCATATATGCTTCTCTAGGAAGTATTAACTATTGTAATTTAAAGTGAGGATGAGGACAAATAAAATTTTGTGCCACGCCCAGCAAAGCTCAGGGGTTACTCCTGGCTGTGCTCTCGAAATCGTCCCTGGCAGGCTCAGGAGTCCTTATGATATGCCAGGGATCAAACCTCCTGGCTTGGCTGTGTACAAGACAAATGCCCTACTGCTGAGCTATCATTCCAGCTCCACTTAGATAAACTTAATCTCAATTTTTCTCTAAACACTTCTAAATTCAATGACATTCTTTTACCACAATTAGTAAAGTCAGGTTATAGTTCATCTCAACATGCAGTATGTATAATTACAATATATATATGAACACATATGTAACTATGTGTTACTCTATCCCTCATTCTTCCTTTGTAACCTTGCCTGCTAGTAAGACCTGCCCATTTCTTGGAGGGGTCTTGGGAAATATCAAGATAGCCTCAAGGGCAGGAAAAGGTATGAGAGATGGAGAGAGAAGCAGGAGAGTTGGCAGGGTGGAGGTAGACGAAACATGTTAAGATGACAGGGCAGTGGAATAGGTTGCTTAAATGTTTAGGCTAGGGCCTTGAATAAAGCTGATGTTTCCTGAAACCTGACTGATGTGAGTCTTCCTCGCCACCACCCTGAACCCTCAGACCCGCTGAGGGTCTAGCAGACCAGCGGCCTGGGCTGGCAGAGAAAGGCCCCTTCATCCATCCACCATCATCCAGCCCCATCCAGGGCTGTTATTCAACACTATGTAGGGATATATAAGTATCTAAATCAAAAGCCAAATCAAGGGGTTTGAACAGAGGATTTTTCATTAGCCTGGTCATGTCTTATTTTTTCTGAATATATTTATTCCATAAATTGATTTCTTCTGGAGGGAATCCATCAAGAATAAATAAACCTCATCTGCCTAAATGTCTACCTTTTTGTCACCATTATTAGAACCTTAGTTATCATATGGAACCCAAGTGGATGATAGTCCTGTATTATCTCCCCCTCTCAGACTCAGAACCGAAAGTTCCATTTTTCAGGTGGAGTATTTGAAAGCTAGAACACGGACATTTTTGGAAGTCATTGTTAGGCTACCATAGAACATAGAATTCACCTTTTTGTTTTTACTTTAGGTTTTATGGTTTCTTGTTTTTTTATGTACTATTGAGTTGAGTCAAAGACTGTGGTGAGGGATCTTGGACATATTGGTAGCAATGTGCAATGAGTTTGTTCATTAATAACATAAATGTCAATACCATTGTAAATATGTTTTCTGAACTACAATAAAATTCAAAACTTACACTCATAAATAAATCTTTGATTTCTGGTTGAAAGTGATCAATTCATGGTTGAGACAATATAGGTTTAGTTTAGAACCACAAACATCTAGTAAACAACACTAAAAAAAAAAAAACAGAATTTGGAGCAGGGAAAATTTTTTATGGTTGAGTATATCAGCCCAGTTTCTTAGGTAAAAATTCTCAGTACATTCATAGGGGGATATAACAATCATAACAGTTTAACCCCCCCAGCAACGATAAAGTTTAGTAATAATAATCTATTGCATTGACAAACAAAACTGGTTCAAACAAGCACTGCAAACTAGAACCCATATACTTTTGGATATAATTTGGAAATACCTGAATCCCAATGCCAATTATCCCTAAAGCATCATAGTGGTCTGGCACAGGCTGCTTGTCATGGCCAGGCTTCCATAATCTTTCTGTAAGATTGCACAATAATTTTGTTTTGCCTTTTTTTGTGGTTTTTGGGTCAGCGCTCAGGGGAAACTCCTGGCTCCATGCTCAGAAATTGCTCCTGGCAGGCACGGGGGACCATATGGGACACCAGATTCGAACTGATGACCTTCTGCATGAAATGCAAACGCCTTACCTCCATGCTATCTCTCCAACCCCATGATTGCACAATAATTTTTGAAGTTTCTCTAAAAATACTTAACAAGCAAAGATAGCGTTGTTATGTTAAGATATTCTGAAATAAAATTCCATAGTATTTATTGACTGAGTCCTAAGGATGGCATGGCTTGCTGAATCCCAAATTGCTAAACCACTTGATGGTACTTGTACAGAAGTATTTACACAAAGCAAACAGATACTTAATTCTTTACATTTCATTTGCATGCATTCTGCTAATTTTGGCAGAGTGATTTTCATTAATTTATCTCCTGGTTTACGTAAAAGAAAACAAAATAAAATTATGAAATTAACAACAAAACTGGTTTACTCTGTGTTGTGTTTCATGTGTAAGATCACTCTTCACAATATTTAAAGGTCTGATACTATTGCTATCAGTGCTAGGGTTATGTGGTATGAAGCCTGGGGGATAGGCAGTTCTGGGTATCAAACACAGGGTCTTGTACATGTCAAGTATGTGATCCACCACATGAGCCACAATCCTGGCAACAGGACCTTTTTTCAAATAAAACAATTTTAAAGCTGATGCCTAAAATACAACAAAGAGCTATGTCTATAAATTTCTTTGGAAAGAGAGAAGCATGTAGATAAAATGTAGCCCTTAAGTTTTTGAGGCTTTTAATAGGAGTAGCTGATGTGTTAGCAGTAAAACATAGATGAAACACCGTGAACTTGGATGAAAGAGTTTCGCATAATTAAGCCTTTGTCCCTAATTCTGACTTCTTTTGTGATTTCCAGAAAGACATCAATATCAAAAAAAGACCAAGATTTACTTTGCATGTCAACACATATTATGGAGTATGTATTATTTCAAAAACCTTTTGAAGTAACTGGGTCTCATTCACTCTCATGTCACCTCCACTACCAAAAGAGTATTTGTCTATAAGTATAAGGTTTTAAATGGATTTTTGGAAATATTATAGAAGTTACATGCCATTTTTATCACATCATGAGAAAATCATGTCATTTTGTCAAAATCACATACCACTTCTGTCAGCCTTAATCTTCTGGCCAAGCTAGTATTTATATGTTTACAAATATCCACAATTAAGAACATTGATTATTTGCATGTCTTATTAAAGATAAAGCTTAGTTTTTATTATTTAATTTTACACCATCTAGCACCAATTTTAGTACAATGCCATCATGAGTTCTAGTTGTAAAATTTATAAAATATAAGCAAATTTCTGCATTATTTTTATTGAAGTATATTTCATCTATACTCTAAAACTTGCAATTTGGGGGGGGGGTCACACCCGGTGGTGCTCAGGAGTTACTCCTGGCTGTCTGCTCAGAAATAACTCCTGGCAGGCACGGGGGACCATGTGGGACATCGGGATTTGAACCAATCACCTTTGCTCCTGGATAGGCTGCTTGCAACGCAAACGTCGCTGTGCTATCTCTCCAGGCCCAAAACTTGCAAATTTTATACCAGAAATAAGTTTTGTTTTTGAAAAAGAAAAGCTGAGAGTATGTATTATATTTAGCTTCCTGAAACGTGTAGTATTCAATGTCTATTAACAGAATAATATGATATGTTAGCTATAAATATTTTCTGAGAAAAAATAAAGATAGGAGCCTGCTTTTCTGCATGAGGCAGCCAAGATGGTACCAGCCAACATAATCTCTTCAAGGTCCAAACCTGGTAAGCTGTCCCCACCAAATAAAGGTGGGTGCTGACTCCTGCCATGTGTTTGGGCACAAGAGAGCCATTATAAAAGACTGCAGCCTTGTTCTCTGCCTGTTTTTCTATGTGAGGCAGCCAAGAAGAAGCCAGCCAACATAATCTTTTCAGGGCCCAAACCCACACATAGTGAAAATCACACTACAAGTGTGTCAATAGGAAAACAATGAAGGACAATCCAAAGTATATTGAATGAAGATGGCAGCTCTGATTACTCGAAAAATACCAACCAGCTAGGTATCCTCTCAGATAAGGTGTTTAGAGAAAAAATATGGAGGATGTTCATGGAGCTCAAAGAAAGCATAGATCAAATTGAATGGAACACAAATAAGAATCAAGAGAATATAAAGATAGAAATCAGAAAACTTCATACTGAAATAACAGTTCTGAAAAACTTGGTAGATAAATTGAAAACCTCAATGGAAATCCTCTCCAACAAAGTAACAGCAGCTGAGGACAGGGTCAATGAGCTGGAGGACAAAATGCAGAACAACTCCATACAGTGGAAGAGATTGGAAAAGAACCTTTAAGCAAATGATCAAACAATGGGTAAACTACTCAAAGACTGTGAACAGATGAAAATAGAAGTCTTTGATAAACTCAACAGAAACAATATAGGAATCACTGGCTCCCAGGGACCCAGGAAGAGAATAATAATAAGGGGACTTGGAGGAAGAATGAATAGAGGAAGAGGAGGAAGAAGAAGGGGAAGAAGAAAATAAGAAGAGGAAGAGGAAGAGGAGGAAGAAGAAGAAAATGGGAAGAAGAATAGAAAGAAAAAGAGGAAGAAGAAAAATGGGAAGAAGAAAAAGAAAGAAGATAAGAAGATGATGATGATAATGATGATGATTATGATGATGATGAGGAGGAGGAGGAGGAGGGACTGGAGCAGTGGCACAAGTGGCAGGCCTTGCACACGCTGATCTAGGATGGTTCGATTCCCTGGAGTCCCATATGGTCCCCCAAGCCAGGAGCGTTTTCTGAGTGCTTAGCCAGGAGTAACCCCTGAGTGTGTCACCAGGTGTGCCCCAGAAACAAACACACACACACAAAAAAGGTTGTGAGAAAAAAGAGGAAGAAGAAGAGGAGGAGGAGGAAGAGGATGAAGAACAAGAAGAGGGGGAGAAAGAGGAAGAAGAAAAGAAAGAGAGGAAAAAAGACGAGAAAAGAAAAGGGAGAAAGAGGAGGAGGCTAGGGATGTTCAATTTGTAGAACAGATTACTTAGAGGTCTCAATGTCTAGATTTGATACCGGATGATCTTCTGTTCATGCTCTAATATTTTCACAACTTGTATGAATTTGTGTATGTATAAAATATGTGATATACTTATGCATGCTTACATCTAAAAAAAGCAAAAGATAGCAAGAAAGTCAAAAAAATAATCACCCTTAGATTACAATGAATTCTAGATGAACAATAACTTCTTGTATGGGAAGTGGGAAAAATGTTACTTAGGATAAGAATAAGTTGGTAGGTTATCACAAAATTCATAAAATGTCGTTTACATTTGTAAATACTCTCACCTCATTTCATATACTGAGATCTCTCCTGGTTTTCAGCTATACATAATAGTTGTGCTAAAAGTTTATAGACAGATATTCTAGCTCCCTTTCCTCAGATGTTAAGCACAATACATTATTTCCCAAAGGCATTTCCTGGGACTTTTAATAAAGAAATATTAATCAATAATCTGGAAAATATATGCAGGTGAAACTTTTGACAGACTATATTGTAAGAAAAGATGAAAGTCACTAAGAAAAAACAATGTTTTCAGATGACATACCGGAGTCAAAAAAAGAGGTAATTGAATTAGAGAAATTGGGGAAGAAATATCTTTAAAGGTATGCAATGTTTGAAGCAGATAGAACTATTATAAATTTAAACTTTGTTATTAGTTAAGTATGCATTTTTGAGATGTGATAAAAAGTAGATATTATAAAGAGATTGAAAAACATTTTATATCATTAAATTTGAAGAAGTTTGATTAGTTTTCATTAAAAAATCTTACATATTTTTTAAAATTTTATTTTCAGAATCTAAAGATATCTTCATCTTCCTCAAAGTAATTGCTTATGTTTGTTCAGAAGATAAGCTCATTGTTGCTGAACTGTCCTTGAAAATCTTACCACTCACAACAATGTATATGGCTTTTCTAAACCATGGGTAAAATAGAGCATAAATCAAAGGGTTCATGGCTGAGTTATAATAAGCACACCAGACACAAATCTCATAAATATAGGCTGGTGTTATGAATCCCACAAAGGCATCAATTAATGAATCAATGCTATATGGAAGCCATGAAATCATAAATGCTATTACGGTGATGCCAAGAGTTTTTGCTGCTTTTCTCTCTCTTCTTGCCACTCTAGATTTATAACTATCTGATGATTCTGTTTTGCTACTGGTATTTTCAATCTTCTTAGCCTGTTGTCTAGCCACTAGAAAAATATTACTATAGAGGATTATCATAATAAGTGAAGGTAGAAAGAAGGCTAGAAAATCTACCAAAACCCAATTTTGATTTACAATTGTCTGACAACCTCCTACACAGTTGACAGCACTAGATAATTCCTCCAGCCCATCATCATTGGCACCTGTGTAGAACACAGTTCCACTGTATACTAGGGGGAAAATCCAGGAGATACTGATGCATATCCCTGAAACATTCACTGTGAACTTGGTAGGATACACAAGGGGGTCAGTAACAGCAATGTACCTGTCTATGGAGATGAAGCACAAGTGAAAGAGAGAAGAATAACAAAATGCCACATCACAGCAAGTGTGGAAAGTACAGAAACTTCTCCCAAAGTACCAGCAGCTCTCCACAGACCTGACCATGCTGAAGGGCATCACAGTCACGCCCACCAGAAAGTCTGCACAGGCCAGAGAGGAGATGAGGAAGTTGGTTGGAGAGTGCAGCTGCTTGAAATGAAAAATTGAAACCATAACCAGGAGGTTCCCAAACACTGCCAGCACAGCCCCCAAGCCAAACACTGCATAGAGGATCACCCTGGGTCCGGGAGAGTAGGGAGTTTTCACACAGGATCCATTCACATTCTCATAGCAGAGCTGTGAGGCTCCAGGGAAGGATGAGTTGTTGCTGCTCATGATGATTCTATTCGCATTTGAAAATTTTATTCTTAATTATCTTAAAGCAAAAGAAGATCCAATTTTCATTACACCTGAAAAATAATAATACCTGAGAAAATGGTCAAATGTAATTACTAGTACATTCTTTTTCCATTTATATCACAGATCTTAATAGCTAAATATTTTTTAATTTAGTCACTATGATTAATAATACAATTAATGATAGTTTTCATGTATAAAATGTTTCATTCCCATACTACTTTCCTTCATCATTATCTTAGTACCTCTCCCTAAACTCTGTTATAATAAAATAAAATCTAGTAAAAGTCATATAGGACAAGAATGGTTGTTTTCAATCAACAAATTCATGATTACCTTTATATATAACTCCTTTAAGAAGTATATGCTTTTATTTTTTTATTTTTACCTCCATAATTTCTTTTTGCAACATTCACCAGTTGTGAATATGTATTTAATCATCACTTTTTCTCTGTAACAATTGACCTACTATATATACTCAATAAGCAAGTCACTTACTCTTATAGATAAATCAATGGGAAATCCCCAGATGAAATCCCAACAGGTCAAGGTGTGAATTTGAAAAACTATTTTCTAGAGTGCTCATTAGGACAGCTATACTACAAAACAACCCTTTTGAATCTAATTACGTTAATCATTATGTTACTTGGGCTAAAGAACTAGTTTTTCTTATATCAACTTGATACTTCTCCTTTTCTGACTTAGCAATTATAATAGATATTCGTTACTAAAATGCAAAACTGTACAGCATTTTCTCTCCTCTTCAGAATAATTTTTGTATCTACACTATGTCTACCAACAAACAGAAATATACTTGGGTGCAATTTGATATTAATAATATGCATTGCTATGGTTTTCTAATATGGAACTTAGAGTCATAGATATGAATGACACTAGAGGACTCTAATGAAGAGTTAAAATGGGATCTCAGTTTGGCAGAACATCAGAAGACCATTGAAGTGTGTTCAGAGAGTCTACAAATGCCTTTTAATGATTGAACAGAAAAGATGATTGTAACAAACTGAAAGAAACAGAAAACAAAAGCAAAATGGAATTCTTAGATTGAGTTAATATTCAGGAAAGGACAAGAAAATAGTAACTTTGTCAGTCCTTCATTAACTTTTCTGTTATATTGAATACATATACCACATTTGGTTCATATATTTATTAATTAACAGACTTTGAGTTTTTTCGATCTTTTTTTATGGGGGGGGGCCACACCCGGCGGTGCTCAGGGGTTACTCCTGGCTGTCTGCTCAGAAATAGCTCCTGGCAGGCACGGGGGACCATATGGGACACCGGGATTCGAACCAACCACCTTTGGTCCTGGATCAGCTGCTTGCAAGGCAAACACTGCTGTGCTATCTCTCCAGGCCCCGAGTTCTTTTTAGTGTCGTGAAAGCAAGTGCTCTGAGCACAGTGCATAAATGTTTGGACCCATGTAGCCAGTTCTTTTAGGTATTTTCCTAAGGGTAAAATTGTGGATTTTGTGGTAATCATGGGTTTAAGTTTCTGAGGAACCAAAACATTTTTTCATGATAGCTGAATTTTTTTACATTTCTACTGATGTCACAACCATTGTCACAACCATTCCAATTTTTCATTTTTTTTGAAATTCTGCAGTTTACAAAACTGTTCCAATTCTTCATTTTTTTTTTTGAAATTCTGCCATTTACGAAACCAACACCATACTCATCACTCACAACACATACTCAGCACTCACATTCTTCCCCTCAAGAACTTCATTGCCTGTTCCTTTCCTCACAGTCTAATTGTGTTTCTTTTGAATCTTTGTTGCTACTTTGCTGTGTATTTTTAAGTTCACATATGAGAAAGATGAGTCTATATCTATTACTTTTCTTTGGGAGGATGGACCAGTATTCCTGGCAGACTTGTGGAACCATATGGGATGCCAGGGATCAAGCTGTGGTCCACAGTGTGTAAGGTAAATCTCCTACTTGTGCCATCACTTTGGCTCTACTTTTTTTTGGGGGGGAGGTTGCATATGGTGATGCTCAGGGGTTACTACTGGATAGATGCTCAGAAATTGTTCCTGGCTCAGGGGACCATAAGGATGCCAGAGGATCAAACTGAGGTCCGTCCAGGGTCAGCCATGTGCAAGGCAAACACCCTACTGCTGTGCTATTGCTCAAGCCCCCTACTTTATTTTTTTACTGTATTCATTCAACATATTCTTCTGTGTGTGTGTGTGTGCGTGCGTGTGTGTGTGTGTATCATAACTTCTTTATTCACTCATCTGTAGTTCGGCGTTTGAGTTGTTTCCACATCTTTGTTCTTACACTAATTGTGACAATGAACATAAGTGTGCATGTGTCTTTTTGAATAAATTTTTTGTTTTGGGGGGATAGAAACCAGGAAGTGGTGTCACTGGGTAATATGGTAGCTTTGTTCCTAAAGAAATAAGATCTTTGTGAATAGAACGCCATTGCTTTCCTTAGAGATTGAAACAGTTAATATAACCACCAACAGTGGATGAGGATCCTTGCTCAGCACAGTCCTGACAACATTGTCTGTTTCAAGACTTTTTGATATTTGTCTTTCTCACAGGTGTTTTTATTTGTTGTTTTTATTTTCATTTCCCTAATTATAAATAGCAATGAATATTTTTTCATAGGCCTGTTGGCCAAAGATAAGATCAATTTTAACCTTGTATTGGCATTACTATTATTTCATACTGGCCTCACAAGATACCTTTAATATCAACTCAATAAATCTTAATATCTGCCCTACCCAATCTCTAAGAATTTACACATATTGGCTTCTCTAATTAGTTACCTTATTTTTAGCATTAATCTATCTCGTGAAGCTATACAATTTGTATTAATTTACTATTTTTAAAACTTTTTCCAAATATATCTGGATAAAAGTCAAAATCATTAATGTGTTTATAGAAAACATCTAAAAATCCTTTATCCTGTAGTAAGTAATAATATTTGTATTTGAATGCAAAATAGTATGAATTTTAGAAAACTATGGTGTAGTCATTGCCAGAAATGTATTCTTATATATTTCTATAGAAATATATATTGATTCCATAAAAAACACTGTAATGTAGGTAGTCACAAAGTAAAAGTTTAGAAAATGTGAAATGAATGTAACGTATAAAAGTAAAAGTTCACAGTGGTGTTTGCCTTGCAAGCAGCTGATCCAGGACCTAAGGTGGTTGGTTCGAATCCCGGCGTCCCATATGGTCCCCCGTGCCTGCCAGGAGCTATTTCTGAGCAGATAGCCAGGAGTAAACCCTGAGCACCGCCAGGTGTGGCCCAAAAACCGAAAAAAAAAAAAAGGTAAAAGTTCTATTTTTCAAAGTTAGACCAGAACTTTTGAAATTCTTATGGAATAATATACTCCCTCTACCCTCAAACAGCTAATCAAACAATACTGATTAGCAAGTGAAACATAGATAAACAAATATGACTACAATTAAATTAAGAAGTTTCTGTACCTCAAAGGGAATAATGACCAGAATACTTAAATTGCCTACGGAATGGTGCTAGTGGAACCCAGGGCTCCTAAATGAGATCTGGAAGCAATCATTACACAGGAAATAATCCACATAGCAAAAAGGTACAAGAATGGGTTCAGGAAATCCAGCACTTAGGCAATTAATTCAACCACACAAGCTTTCTGCTCCTAAGAATGAATGCAGCTTAGAGGAAGAGGACCAAACAGGACCAACCTGCCTTCCTCAGACCCCTGCTTTTATTGACAAGAACCAGGCTATACCTTAGGGTGGGAGAGAAATACCAAGTAAGAATAATCCAATAATCACATCACCAGATCACATCCTAGGGTGGACCAGTAATCCAACAAGTGGGAAAGATTATTTATTATTTATCCAATACACATTTTATAAAGGGATTAATATTACAGATATACAATGACTTGTATATTGTAGAGTTTACAAGAAAAAAAATATCCAAAACATAACAAAATGGAGACAAGATGAACATAAATTTCCTTAAAGAAAAAATATAAATAGCCAAAGGCACATGAAACAGTGCTCCATATTATTATTAATCATCAGGGATATATAAATCAAAACAAGAGAGAGAGAAACATCACCTCATATCACAGGGATTGGCACACATCAAAAATAACAAGAATATCCATTTGCTGGCCAGGATGTGGGGACTTAATTCATTGATTATTAGAATGTCAGCTAAATGGACATTTATCAAAATGACCCAGCTGTAATGTTCCTGGGAATAAACTCTAGGGGTACACAAAGCATAAAGCATAAAAGGCATCTGCATTCCTATGTTCATTGAAGCACTATTCACAATTGCTAGAATCTGAAAACAATCCAAGTGTCCGAGAACAGGTGAGTGGATAAAGGAACATCTGCACAATGAGTATTACACAACCATAAGGAAAAATGAAGTCATGAATTTTGCATATATATGTATATATTTATACATGGAAAGTATCATTCTGAGTGAAATGAGTCAGAGAGAAGGAAATCTATAGGAAGAATAGACTCATATGAGATATTAAGAAAAGTATAAGAATAATAGACAAAAGACAATTAAAATTAAGGCAAAGAGAACTGGTCCATGGTAGGAAGCTTGACACAAATGGTATGGGGGGGTGTGGGCAACTGCAGTTAGGACAGAGAAAAGATCTTTATGACAATGATAAATAAATATGATCACTAAAAATGGATGGGCACTCAGAGAGTGAGAGAGAGAGAGAGAGAGAAAGAGAGAGTGTCTGCCATAGAGGCTGAGAGGTAGAGTGTGGGAGGGAAACTGGAAATATTGGTGGTAGGAAATGTACACTGTTGAAGTCAGAAGAAATTCCTGGGTGCAGAAACAGAAGGAAGAAAACTCTTAACATTCCTAGGTGTGGCATAAAAAACAAAATAACACCACCAAGGACTGAGGCAAAAAGGTTCATCTATTTGGCAGCACCCAAGACAGTATTGTAAAGCTTAAAAAGGAACAATCCCCACCTTGAGCTCAGCAGAGTGAGGTCAACAACAATGGAATGACTCTGCTTATCTCCATGGCTGCACATTTCTTCCAGCCAAGGAACTGTACCAAACACTTAATACGAGTACGATGCATCAAAGTTGACTATGGGAAAATGATACAGAATCCCACCACACCTTGTGACTAAAGAAGCTAGTTCTGGAGACCCAAGCAACACCTGCAACCTACATAACATTTCTGATCAGGACTTTAGAGAAGAAATGTTATAAATGTTCAACGAACATAGAGAAATGATGGAACAGACAGCCCAGAAGACTCCAAAGAATATTCGAGTAGAATTGAGAAAACTTCAAACTGAAATAGCAGGACTGAAAAACTTGGTAAGTGACATGAAATCCTCACTGGATAGTCTTGTCAACAGAAAAACAGCCATAGAATCACAGAATCAATGATATAGAAGATGAGCTGCATAATACTTCCATACAAAAGAAAAGGCTGGAAAATAATCCTCAAAGAAAGTGAACAGACAACAATAGAACTCTGTGATAAACCTAGTAGAAACAACATAAAAATCAATGGGATCACAGAGACCCAAGAAGAAAACCTCAACAGAAAACACTAACAACTAGCATGACAAAGTTAATGAATGAGAGAAATTGAATGCCTATCTCGGGCCCGGAGAAATAGCACAGCGGCGTTTGCTTTGCAAGCAGCCGATCCAGGACCAAAGGTGTTTGGTTCGAATCCCGGTGTCCCATATGGTCCCCCCTGCCTGCCAGAAGCTATTTCTGAGCAGACAGCCAGGAGTAACCCCTGAGCACCGCTGGGTGTGGCCCAAAAACCAAAAAGAAAAAAAAAATGCCTATCTCGAATACAGGCGGGGTGGGAGAGAAGG
Source organism: Suncus etruscus (assembly GCF_024139225.1). NCBI lineage: Eukaryota > Metazoa > Chordata > Mammalia > Eulipotyphla > Soricidae > Suncus > Suncus etruscus. The sequence goes on from NC_064859.1 coordinate 4,849,028, forward strand.
ATGATGGCGGGGGCATTGGTGGTGGGAATATTGCACTGGTGAAGGGGGTGTTCTGTTTATGATTGAAACCCAACTACAATCATACTTGTAATTATGGTGCTTAAGGATTTTATAATAAAAAGACGTTTTGCTTAAGTTTTTTTTTTTTTTTTTTTGGTTTTTGAGCCACACCCGTTTGACGCTCAGGGGTTACTCCTGGCTATGCATTCAGAAATCGCCCCTGGCTTAGGGGGACCATATGGAACATGGGGGGATCGAACCGTGGTCCGTCCTACGCTAGTGCTTGCAAGGCAGACACCTTACCTCTAGCGCCACCTTCCCGGCCCCTTGCTTATGTATTTTTATATTGAGTGAAGGGTGTTTTCATTTTCCATTTCCAGAAATTATATTGATATAAAATTCTTTATGATAAGATGAGTTTTTTGGGGGGGTTATTTTTGGTGGGTCACACCCAGCAGCGCTCAGGGGTTACTCCTGGCTCTACACTTAGAAATCGCTCCTGGCAGGCTTGGGGGACCATATGGGATGCCGGGATTCGAACCACCATCCTTCTGCATGCAAGGCAAACACCTTACCTCCATGCCATCTCTCTGGCTGCTGATATAAGAAATTTTAATTGGGATTTATTGTATGTAAGTTTCTTCTCCTTGTTCTTACCTTAAACTTTAGGGAATACACTTTTGATGATTTTGGATATGCAATTTGCTGTGTGTCCTGTGGGTTTTGGTCATTAATTACTTAGCTAGTGTTGAGAAGGGTATGGATAAAAAGATTGTTGATAAGTAACAGATCATGCAGATCTCACTAACATCACAAAGAGGTGCAATCAGGATACGAAGACCAAGTCATAGAGGGTATTTGATATATGAAAAAATATTTTGTGGAAATAGTAACTTCTTTGTTTTCTAAGCCCAGTAAGAATTTAAATTCAAAGAGGGCAAGAGATTTCTTATATTTAAATTCTTACTGGACTTAGAAACTATTTTCAATAATAGTCCACAGAATGAGAATAAATATGCTAATAAATGATGTCGGGTATGACTTATTTATAATCAAATCTAATATGTTATTATAGCATCTGTTCAGAGATTCAAAATAAAGTTCATGTTTAAAAGACTATGAAGATAATTTGGTAACTAACATTATTCACTTTTTTTGAGGGGGTCACACCCTGCAGTGCTCAGGGGTTACTCCTGGCTCCATGCTCAGAAATTGCTCCTGGCAGGCACGGGGGACCATATGGGACGCCTTATCTCCATGCTAACTCTCCGGCCCCAACATTATTCACCTTTAAAGGATCTTTTTGCTCTCCTTTTAGGATATATGATCCGCTTTGTTCGAGGTGATTGACAAAGGGTAGATCTTCTCTGAGTGTTTCCAGGCTATTTATCACAGCATCATGAGCAGCAACTCATCCTCACCTGCAGCCCCACAGCTCTGCTATGAGAATGTGAATGGATCCTGTGTGAAAACTCCCTACTCTCCTGGACCCAGGGTGATCCTCTACGCAGTATTTGGTTTTGGTGCAGCCCTGGCAGTGTTTGGGAACCTCCTGGTTACTATTTCAATACTTCATTTCAAGCAACTTCATTCTCCAACCAATTTCCTCATCTCCTCTCTGGCCTGTGCAGACTTTCTGGTGGGTGTGACTGTGATGCCCTTCAGCATGGTCAGGTCTGTGGAGAGCTGCTGGTACTTTGGGAGAAGTTTTTGTACTTTCCACACTTGCTGTGATATTGCATTTTGTTTGTCTTCCTTATTCCACTTATGCTTTATCTCCATAGACAGGTATATTGCTGTTACTGACCCTCTGGTGTATCCTACCAAGTTCACTAAGAATGTGTCAGGGATATGTATCTGTGTTTCCTGGGTCCTGGCTTTGGTGTACAGTGGATCTGTGTTCTACACGGGTGCCAATGATGATGGGCTAGAGGAATTATCTAGTGCTATCAACTGTGTAGGAGGTTGTCAACCTGTTATAAATCAATTATTCATTTTGATAAATTCACTACTATTTTTTATACCTGCCATTGTTATGCTGGTATTGTACAGTAATATTTTTTTTGTGGCTAATAAGCAGGCTAAAGTGATAGAAAGCCTTAGCAGCAAAGCAGAAGCTTTCTCAGGGACTAGCAAACCCAAAGTGACTAAGAGAGAAAGAAAAGCAGCAAAAACCCTGAGTATCACAGTGATAGCATTTTTGGTCTCCTGGTTACCTTATATAATTGATTCATTCATTGACTGTTTCATGGGTTATATAACACCTTCATATGTTTATGAAATACTTTGCTGGTTGGCTTATTACAACTCTGCTTTAAATCCTTTAATTTATGCTTTGTTTTACCCTTGGTTTAGGAAAGCAATTACCTTTACTATAACGGGAAAAATCTTGAGAGATAGCTCATCAACCATGAATTTATTTTCAAAACACACTTTTATTTCAAACTAAAGTATGCATGGTTCAGTGACTTTTACATGAAATATAAGTGCAAGCAAGTAAAACTTCTATTGGGAGGAGACATGGTAATTCTTTTAGTATCACAACATTATGCTTGACATTCTTTATGCTTTAAGTGACCATATAAAGTCATTTAAAAATGTTTGAAATGTGACTTTGCTTTGTTTCCTTAAATCTGCTTATTTTCCTGCTTTCTCAATTTCTGCCACTTTCAAAGGGTCTTTGGTTAAAAATTTATTTTTCTTTTCTTAAATTCATTATAATTTGCTTTTATTTTGAGTAGCTTGCCTCATGGTGCCCCATTTTCTTTTCTGTAGCTTCTAAGATATATTTGAGCTACATAGATCAGTCATTTCATGTGTAGAAAGGATTGATATTTTATATTTTTGTAGATTATTCCAATTTTGGAATGACCTTGGGTAGCTACCAGAATTTGTAGAATAATTATTGCCCTTTAATATGATTTCTTATCCCACAAAAGCAAATAATTTTATTTTATTTTACATTCATGACAGTCATGACAGAGGGCAATTTTCTCTTTTTCTTTTTTTGTCACTGACAAAAGTGACAATTTGTAGTAAATTATTAGGAAAAAGTCCACTTATTTCAAGAGGTGGATGTAGTATGTTGTTCTTTGGATCATTTTTCTAAATTTTTTTTAAATTTGGGAGTGTTTGTGGGGGCACATCTAGTAGTGTCCAGGGTTAACTCCTGGCTTTGCACTCTGAGATCACTCCTAGACTACTCAGGGGAGCAATATGGGATGCCAGGGATGAAGCCTGAGTCATTCGTATGCAAGTCAAACACACTCTCTGCTGTACTGATTTCAAGTCCTTCATTCAGTATACCGTTTGCAAAAATAGAAACTTACCAAGGGTAGTGTGGTGTGGTGGAGACAGGTGGGTGATGCCTTCTCCCAGGTTTCAAAGTCTTGAAATATTTTCTTGTACTGAAGATAATACAACCATGTTAAGAAGAAATAGTGGCATTTGAAAGGATAACTGGCAGTCTTTGAAGAAAGAAAATTTAATATCTTTTACATAGAAAAGCCTATTGCAAAATAGTAAGAGACAAACTGCACTAGATAATGAAAAGGAAATTTTACAGAGTCTATCAATTTCTCTGTAAAATTTTACAATTTTACAGTCTATAAACTTCCAATTGTATTAAATGGAAAAAATTTAACTGCATAAATAATTCTTCATTCTCAAGGAAGTTGACTTAATTTACACTAATTTACACTAAGAAAGACTGACCATGGCACATGGATATTACTGACCAAAAATCTGGATATAGCTAAAGCATGCATGGACAGGAGCACACAATGAAGAAATTGCCAGATTCCTAACTCTTCTGTGGCCACGAGAGGGCTTATTGTTAAGTACATTATAGAGTTTCAGATGAAAACTTTTTTTTCCATTATGCCATTTCATACTAGAATAATCCTAGGAAGACAATGCAAATCTATTTATGTGCAGTCTGGATTAATTTCATTACATTCTGTATTGTACATTCTGCCCTTGTGCAGACTGGGACACTCAAAGAAATTAACATAAATTTATTGCCTGCGATGAAAGAGGAATTCATGATACCCTTAAAGATCAGTTACAAGGGCCCGGAGAGATAGCACAGTGGCTTGCAAGCAGCTGATCCAGGACCAGAGGTGGTTGGTTAGAATCCAGGTGTCCCATATGGTCCCCGTGCCTGCCAGGAGCTATTTCTGAGCAGACAGCCAGGAGTAACCCCTGAGCAATGCCGGGTGTGGCCCCAAAACAAAACAAAACAAAACAAAAAGATCAGTTACAAAACACTAAAAAAATGTACTCTGATGAGTCTGACTTTACAGTAAATGTGGAATTTGTGTTTTTTGATCCATGCACTATTCATAGGGTAAATGTGAAAACCAGTGAAAATCAGCTGGATCAGCACCTTTGGTACTGACACACGGAATCAGTAATAAGAATGAAGTAGACATGATGGCTTGCTTGTCCAGGTGGCAGACTTGTATATACAGACTTGTATGTACAGTTCTGAACAAGGGAATAAGCAGGTAATTTATTGGAAACACTTCCCTCCATCACTTGGCTCCCTGGTTTCAGGCATGTGAACTATTGAATTGTTAAGAAAAGTTAATGGCACATTGAGAGTGAAGTCGGAGACATAGCTGTGGCCATAGGCAAATCAACTATTAGCGAGCACTTTTAATATCTGTCATTAAAGTCATATCTCCTATTCTCTTCCCTCCTGGAGATATATTTGTAGCTCTCATTTCTAACTAAACTAAACTTGTTTTGCCTAGGGGACCTTCCCTACAGTGGTCTTATTATTAAAGGGGTGATTGCCCAGAGATAAAACCTTTAATGATGTAAAAGTTGCAACATAGGGGCCGAGTGGTAGCACAGCTGTAGGGTGTTTGCCTTGCACGCGGCTGACCTAGAACAGACAGATTCCATTACCAGCATCCCATATGGTCCCTCAAACCAGGAGCGATTTCTGAGTGCAGAGGCCGGAGTAGCCCTTGAGTACCACCAGTGTGCCCCCCCCCACACACACACACAAAAACAAATCAAACAAAAAGAGTTGCAACATAATTTACTCAAACTTTTTGAAGTTCTTTACCCCAAACATTTCCATTGATCCCTTTAAAGTTTGTCTTAACCCCTGAAACATAAATTCCATTTCATCCCAAGAATATTTTCTGAGTCAGTTCTAACTGTACACTATGTAGAAACATAAAGGATGCTTGATAAATGATAAGGAGAGAAATCATCTGTGGCAGAAGTAAATTCCCAACAGATTTACTTGAATTTTAGTCTTACTGGGTTTAGTTCTTTTATTCATGAGCTTCCATTTTTCTCTCACACTGATGGAGATACCACCAAAGAGCATAAATATTTTCTTTCTACTTTGTGTCTTCCATACTTACACAAGTAGAAACCTTATAAATACAGGTAAATGTTGGTTCCATGAATTCCTGAAATTTTTTTAGTGAAAACTACTTTTTCATTTATTTTGGGTTTTTAGTCCCATCCAGAGATGTTCAGCTTACTCTTGGCCCTACGTAGGCTCAGGAACCACTGCTGGCAGGACTTAGAGAATTAGATGTTGGAGATCAAAATCAGATCAGTTTCATGTAAAGCAAATATTTTACCTGCAATATTTCTACCTATTCCAATAATTTTACATCAAGAAGATCATATACTATGACCCAGTACACAAATGACTGGATTTCAACTTGGCTTACTAATTTCTTTTAAGAATTGATATTATAAAGATTTTATGATTATATAATTCCTATCTTTTAATATGCTTTATAAGGCATGCAAAATTTAGCATTTTAGCATATCAAATGTGATAAATGTTTTGTGACATATATTCTTCATAAGAGAAATGCTTGTATTTTGTTACTTTCTAGAAATGAATAAAATTTGAACTTTATCAAGTATTTTGTTACAATTCAACATATAATCATAAAATTCTAATTTGTTGAGAACTGGATTACATTATTGATACTATAAGGTTAAAGCAAATTTTAATTATTTTTAAATATATTTTATTAAGACACAGCAATTTGAAAAATCATTTATAATGGAGATGTTTTAGGCAGACAATATTCCACAACTTATCCCACCACCAGTGTGACCTTCTCTGCTCCAATGCCCATCAGACAGCCTATCCATTAGCAGACACTTAATAAGTTTATTTCTTTTGGGGGGGTTCGCCCACACCCATTTGATGCTCAGGGTTTACTCCTGGATAAGCACTCAGAAATTGCCCCTGGCTTGGAGGGACCATATGGGACGCCGGGGGATTGAACCGCGGTCCTTCCTTGGCTAGCGCTTGCAAGGCAGACACCTTACCTCTAGCGCCACCTCGCCAGCCCCATAAGTTTATTTCTATTATTTGCTCCAACAAAACTTAAAAAATATAAAAAAATGGTGGAACTATTGACTTTTATTTTTGAAAACAATATAAACTTTCCTAAAAAAATAGAAAAGAAGGAGCTGGAGTAATAGCATATGTCTTGTACATGGCCAATCTAAATTTGATCCCCAACATCTCAAATGGTTCACCATGCACTGCCAGGAAAGACTCATGAGCATAAGGCAGGAGTATTCCCTGAGCACCCCCTGGGTGGCCCAAAAACAAAAAAAAAAAATCTGGAAAATGAGATTTATTTCTATCCAGCAAGTATTCTGAAAATATACCTAGGGGCCAAAAACACAATGAAGAAAAGGCACCTGCACTCCTATGTTCATTATAGCACTATTCATAATAGCCAGAACCTCAAAATAACCCAAGTAACTAAAAACCAATGAGTGGATAAAAAATACAGTAAATCTACATAATGGAACACTACACAGCTATTATGAAAATGAAGTTATTAAATTATTTCTAATTATGATTATATTATAATTAATATATTATGTAAACAATAAATTATTTATAATTATATTATTATTATTGTGTTATTATAATTATAACATTTATAATTATATAGAAATAAAGAGTATCATGCTGAGTGAAATGAGTCAGAGGGAGAGTGACAGACATGGAGTGATCACAATCACCTGTGGTGTGGTATATAACAAAATCAAAACCCACAGTATGAGAATAAAACCCAAATACAATAAAAACATTGGATGGGAATTGCAATTAAAAAATAGAAGGGAACACCTGCCCAGTGGGGCCCGACTGTGAAAAACTGTGAGTGTTGCCTGTGTGTGTCTGTCTACTATCCTGTTGCGTGAACCTCTTGGGAGTGGACCAAAAAGAGGCTCCAGAAACTCGCTCTCCCAGAGGCCAATTCCAGGGCGGGAATCCATAACGTGATGCAGCCCAGCTCTCTTTCTAAGAAAAGAACACCATCACAACAAGAAGAAAAAATCACACTAAGAACTGTGCTGGATCACAGAAGCAAGCATTTCTCTCCGGACTGTCTTCTCTGCTGCGTGCTTGGGCCTAAGATTTGATCCTGTGTGAGGCTTCATCCACGGAGGACTCCCCCCTTTAGAGGCAAATCGGTCCATCCAGAAAGGGCGGAGCCAGAGGAGTGTGCCGCCTGCATCATATAGCCAATGAATACCACCACAACACGTAGAAAAAGCCCACAAGTGTGACAATGGGGAAACAATGCAGGCCAGCTCAGACATAGAGAATGAAGATGACAATTCTGATGACCAGATAATGACCAACCAACTAATCAACCTCTCAGATAAGGACTTTAGACAAGCAATATGGAAGATGCTCAAAGAACACAAAGAAACCATGGATTGAGTTGAACAGATCACTAACAAGAACCAAAAAAATATGAAGACAGAAAAATCACAAAACTCCAAACTGAAATAACATGTCAACTAACAGGCCTGAAAAACTCAGTAAAAGAAGTGAATGACAAAATGGATAATCTCTGGGACAGGGTATCAGAAGCTGAGAATAGATTTGGTGCTGTGGAAGATGAGATACATAACAATTCTATACAGCAAGAGAGATTGGAATAAAAACTTAAAGCAAATGAACAGACAATGGAAAAATTAGTCAAAGAATGGGAACAGATGAAAATAGAAGTCTATGATAAGCTCAACAGAAACAACTTAAGAATCATTGGAGTCCCAGAGACCCAGGAAAAAAATTTTCAGGAAGAATCAACGGTCAAGAACATCATTAAAGAGAAACTTCCAGAGCTAAACAATATATGTGATCAAATGCTGCATGCTTGAAGAGTACCAACCAAAAGAGGCCCCAGAAAAACCACCCCAAGACACATCCTAGTCACAATGACAAATCCCACAGATAGAGACAGAATTCTGAAAACAGCAGGATCAAAAGGGGAAATTACATTCAAGCGAGCATCCTTGAGATTTACAGCAGACCTGTCACCAGAAACACTCAAGGCCAGAAAGCAGTGGTGGGGTGTTGTGACAAGATGAATGAAATGAAAGCTTCACCTAGAATACTGTACCCAGCAAAACTCACTTTCCAGTTAGATGGAAGAATACATGGTTTCACAGACAAAAAACAGCTCAAAACTTTACAGACTCAAAAGCAGTCTTAAGAGAAACACTGAAAGACCTAATTTAAGACAAGACTAACCAAAAGACACACCAAATTTCAATATAAAGATGGCATTAAATCCCAAGACAATTCTCTCAATGTCAATGGACTAAATGCACCAGTTAAGAGACACAGAGTGGCTTAAATGGATTAAAAAACTCAATCCAACCTTCTGCTGACTACAAGAAATGCACCTGAATAGTCAGAACAAACATAGACTCAAAATAAAAGGCTGCAGAAAAATTATCCAAGCAAACAACACCCATAAAAAAGCTGGAGTGGCTATACTAATATCAGATAATGCAAACTTTATACTCAGGAAGGTTGTAAGGGACAAAGATGGACATTTTATATTAAACAAGGGGTATGTAGAACAGGAAGAAATAACTCTCCTAAACATATATGCACCGAATGAGGGGCCAGAAAAATATTTAATACAACTGTTGACAATTCTGAAAAATAATATCAATAACGACACAATAATTGTGGGGGACCTCAACACGGCTTTCTCAACACTGGATAGGTCAACCAGACTGAAACCCAACAAGAATATACTAGACCTGAGGAGAGAAATGGAAGAAAGAGGCCTAGTGGATATATATAGGACACTCCATCCCCAGAAACCTGGATAAACATTCTTCTCCAATGTACATGGGATATTCTCCAGGATAGACACATGCTGGCACATAAAACATACCTCCATAATATCAAGAGGATAGAAATTTTGCAAACTACCTTCGCTGACCACAAGGCTCTGAAATTATTTGTGAAATCCAAAGGGACTCAGAAGAAAAACTTTAACACCTGGAAGTTAAACAGCATCATACTCATTAACCAGTGGGTCTGAGATGAAATCAAGGAGGAAATCAAAAGATTCCTGGAAATAAATGACAATAAAGACACAAACTATCAGAATTTAAGGGACACAGCAAAAGCAGTACGAGAGGAAAATTTATAGCTTTGCTAGCACACATCAGGAAGGAAGAAGGAGCTTACCTTAGTAGCTTAATGACACAGCTAATAGAACTAGAAAGTGCTCAACAAAAGGACCCAAAAATGGGAGACAGAAGGAAATAACAAAGCTGAGAGCAGAAATCAACTAAGTGGAAACCCAAAAAACAATTCGAAAGATCAATGAAAACAGAAGTTGGTTCTCGGAAAAAATAAATAAGATTGATAGACCACTGGCAAAACTAACAAAGAAAGAGAGAGAAACTTGATAACTCATATTAGGAATGAAAAAGGAGAGATCACTACTGATATGACAGAGATTCAAAGGGTAATCAGAAACTACTTTGAGAAACTCTACGCCACTAAAAATGAGAACCTGGAAGAAATGGATAAATTCTTGGACTCTTATAATCTTCCACGGTTGAAAGAAGAGGATGTAGCATATCTAAACACCCCCATCACCATTGATGAAATTAAAACGGTAGTCATATGTCTGCCGAAAAACAAAAGCCCAGGCCCAGATGGATTCACTAATGAATTCTTTCAAACTTTCCAAGAGGAACTACTACCAATCCTGGCAAGACTCTTTCATTAAATTGAACAAATGGAAACACTTCCAAATTGCTTTTGTGAAGCCAACATTACTTTGATACCTAAACCAGACAGAGATGCTACAAAAAAAGAAAATTACATGCTGCAGATGCTAGCGCCTCTAAGCAGCTTCTTTGTGGAGTCCGGGAAACCTTCACGGGGAGAGAGTGGGAACACGAAATGGGCGGAAAGATGGAACAATATTGTAGAAATGAATTACCACACACAATGCATGGGGAATTGTGTCTAGAAAGACGAAGACAAATTTATTTTTTGAGCTGGGTAACTTTTAAGGGGTAAGCTCTGGAATGCGGGGTGTAATTTTGTAGATCAAAGAAAGTGGGAGATGGTCAGGGAAAGAGAATGAAAGGCCATGGCTAAAATCTGTATATTAAAGAACCAATACTAAAGGTGAAAAGAAGTTCTGTTGTGGGTTAGCTTTGTTTTGGGTAAGCAGGAGAGACCAGGAAATTTTCAGGGAAGTGGGAAGAGAGAAATGTTTTAAAGTTTTGGGGAAAACAGAAAATTGCTTTACTCATGAGCTAAGTTTTGGGAAAAAACATGATCTTGGTGCCAAGGTAGCAGAGATCACAGTGGGAGACTTTTGGCGGGATTTGATATTGTACTCCTTTGTTGCAAAGAATTACTGAGGCCTGATTTCTAATAATGGTCAGAAATAAAGAGAGAGATAGTTACAGCCACGTTTAGAATTATAGCCAAACAATCCATGCAAAGGGTCAACTGATTTAACTACTCTAAGCAGGCCTTTTTGGCAAATAATACTTTTTCAGGAGTGCACTAGACCTAAGAAGGCTAAGAAGCACTTCTGGTGTGTGCCCTTCCTGAGTGGGGTGTAACAATTACAGACCAATATCGCTGATGAATACAGATGCAAAGATCCTCAACAAAATCCAGGCAAATAGGATTCAATGCCTCATTAAGAAGATCATCCACTACGATCAAGTAGTTTTCATCCCAGGAATGCAAGGATGGTTTAACATCTGTAAATCTATCAACATAATACACAACATCAAAAACAAGAAAAGTAAAAACCACATGATCATATCAATAGATACAGAGAAAGCATTTAATAAGGTCCAACACCCATCCTTGATCAAAACTCTCAGCAAGATGGGAATGGAAGGAACCTTTCTCAATATAGTTAAGGCCATCTACCACAAGCCAGTGGCAAATATTATCCTCAATGGAGAAAAACTAAAAGCCTTCCTTCTAAATTCTGGCACAAGACAAAGCTGTTCTCTCTCAACACTCCTATTCAACATAGAACTGGAAGTACTCGCTATAGCGATTAGGCAAGAAAAAGATATCAAGGGAATCCAGATAGGAAAGGAAGAAGTCAAGCTCTCACTGTTTGCAGATGACATGATACTCTACTTAGAAAACTCTAAAGACTCTATCAAAAAGCTTCTAAAAACAGTAGACTCATATAGCAAGGTGGCAGGCTACAAAATTAACACACAAAAATCAATGGCCTTTCTATAAACCAATAGTAATAAGGAAGAAATGGACATTAAGAATACAACCCCATTCACAATAGTGCCACACAAACTCAAATATCTTGGAATCAACTTGACTAAAAATGTGAAGGACCTATACAAAGAAAACTATAAAACTCTGCTCCAAGAAATAAGAGAGGACACGTGGAAATGGAAACGCATACCCTGCTCATGGATTGGCAGGATTAACATCATGAAAATGGCAATACTCCCCAAGGCATTTTACAGATTTAATGCTATCCCTCTAAAGATACCCATGACATCCTTCAAAGAAGTGGATCAGGCATTTTGAAATTCGTTTGGAACAATAAACACCCTAGAATAGCTAAAGCAATCATTGAGAAAAAGAATATGGGAGGAATTACTTTCCCCAACTTTAAATTTTACTACAAAGCAATAGTTATCAAAACAGCATGGTATTGGAATAACGACAGGCCCTCAGATCAGTGGAATAAGCTTGAATACTCATAAAATGTTCCCCAACATACAATCACCTAATTTTTGATAAAGGAGCAGGAAACCCTAAATGGAGCAGGGAAAGCCTCTTCAACAAGTGGTGTTGGCACAACTGGATAGCCACTTGCAACAAATTAAACTTAGACTCCAAGCTAACATCAAGTACGAAGGTAAAATCCAAATGGATTAAAGACCTCGATATCAGACCCAAAACCAGAAGATATATAGAATAACACATAGGCAAAACACTCCAGGACATTGAGACTACAGGCATCTTCAAAGAGGAAACTGCACTCTCCAAGCAAGTGAATGCAGAGATTAACAGATGGGAATATATTAAGCTGAGAAGCTTCTGCACTTCAAAGGAAATAGTGCCCAGGATACAAGAACACCCACTGAGTGGGAGAAACTATTCACCCAATACCCATCAGATAAGGAGCTAATCTCCAAAATATACAAGGCACTGACAGAACTTTACAAGAAATAAACATCCAATCCCATCAAAAAATGGGGAGAAGAAATGAACAGACACTTTGACAAAGAAGAATACAAATGGCCAAAAGACACATGAAAAAATGCTCCACATCACGAATCATCAGGGAGATGTAAATCAAAACAATGATGAGATACCACCTCACACCACAGAGAATGGCGCACATCACAAAGAATGAGAATAAACAGTGTTGGAGGGGATGTGGAGAGAAAGAAAGTCTTATCCACTGCTGGTGGGAATGCTGTCTAGTTCAACCTTTATGGAAAGCGATATGGAGATTCCTACAAAAACTGGAAATTGAGCTCCCATACGATCCAGCTATACCACTTCTAGGAATATACCCTAGGAACACAAAAATACAATACAAAAACCCCTTCCTTACACCTATATTCCTTGCAGCACTATTTACCATAGCAAGACTCTGGAAACAACCAAGATGCCCTTCAACAGACGAATGGCTAAAGAAACTGGTACATATACACAATGGAATATTATGCAGCTGTCAGAAGAGATGAAGTCATGAAATTTTTTTATACATGGATGTACACGGAATCTATTATGCTGAGTGAAATAAGTCAGAGAGAGAAAAACGCAGAATGATCTCACACATCTTTGGGTTTTAAGAAAAATGAAAGACATTCTTGCAATAATAAATTTCAGACACAAAAGAGAAAAGAGCTGGAAGTTCTAGCTCATTCAAGAAGCTCACCACAAAGAGTGATGAGTTTAGTTAGAGAAATAACTACATTTTGAACTGTCCTAATATTGAGAATATATGAGGGATATGGAGAGCCTGTTTAGAGAACAGGTGGGTGTCAGGTGTGGAGGAGGGAGACTTGGGACATTGGTGATGGGAATGTTGCACTGGTGATGGGTGGTGTTCTTTACATAACTGAAACCCAACACAATCATGTATGTAATCAAGGTGTTTAAATAAAAAAAAGATATGAAAAAAGAAAAAAAAAGAAAAAAATGAAAGACATTCTTGCAATAAGAACTTCCAGACACAAAAGAGAAAAGAGCTGGAAGCTCCAGCTCACCTCAGGAAGCTCACCACAAAGAGTGATGAGTTTAGTCTGAGAAATAACTACAATTTGAACTGTCCTAATAATGAGAATGAATTAGGGAAATGGAAAGCCTGTCTAGAGTACAGGTGGGGGTCAGGTGGGGAGGAGGGAGACTTGGGACATTGGTGATGGGAATGTTGCACTGGTGATGGGTGGTGTTCTTTACATGACTGAAACCCAAACACAATCATGTATGTAATCAAGGTGTTTAAACAAAATAAAAAAATAGAAGGGGCCACTATATCAATAATAGTTCGAAATGATCACTCTGGACAGAAACTGGAAACTGAAAGAAAGTAAAGTGATATAATGGTATCCCTCTAGTATCAGTGTTGCAAAGCACAGTGGCTAAAAGAAAAAAAAAACATGGAATAAAAGAGAAAAAGAAGATTGTCTGCCATAAAGGCAGGTTGGCATTGGGGATGGGACATGAACATTGTTGAAAGGTAGGATGTTGGGACATTGTATGATCAAAACTCAACTAAAAAAAATTGGCAACTAGGATTATGAGATAATTAATCAGTAAAAGCCAGTTTGTGATGATTGGTTCTTATAGGAATTAAATCTATATAACTATGAAAATTCAAGTCATTTAATAAAATATAATGAATATTCTTATTTACATAAATGAGTTTTAAAGTCTGTAATCTTACATATATTACATTAAATTTTGTCTTGTACTTGAATTTCTTGTGGTAATCTCATGTCTTCTCATAAATGAAACTTAAAAATTCTGTACTAATATATTTTGGTACATACATTAAATAAGTAAAACCTACAAATATAGAAATTTAGTGAGAGTAAGAGAGAAATCTGAATAGGCCTGTAAATGTACAATGAATGTGTTTACCCTAATAAATAGAAACATCTGATAAGGGGCTAATATCCAAAATATACAAGGCACTAACAGAACTTTACAAGAAAAGAATATCTAATCCCATCAAAAAATGGGGAGAAGAAATGAGCAGACAATTTCTCAAAGAAGAAATACAAATGGCCAAAAGACACATGGAAAAATGCTCCACATCACTAATCATCAGGGAGAAGAAAATCAAAACAACAATGAGGAATCAACTCACACCACAGACACTGGCACATATCACAAAGAACAAGAATAATCGGTGCTGGAGAGGATGTGGAGAGAAAGAAACTCTCATTCACTGCTGGTGGGAATGACATCTAGTCCAGCCTTTATGGAAAACAATATGGAGATTCCTCAAAAAACTGGAAATTGAGCTATATGATCCAACTATATATACCCTAGGAGTGCAAGAACACAATTAAAAATTTTGTTACTCACACCAATATTCATTGCAGCACTATTTACAATAGTCAGACTTTGGAAACAACCAAGATGTCCTTTAACAGATGAATGGCTAAAGAAACTGTGGTATATATACACAAGGGAATATTATGCAGCTCTCAGAAGAGATGAAGTCATGAAATTTTCCTATACATGGATGCACATGGAATCTATTATGCTGAGTGAAATAAGTCAGAGGGAGAGAGATAGACACAGAATAGTATCACTCATCTATGGGTTTTAAAAAAATAAAAGACATTTTTGTAATAATTATCAATGACAATAGAGATGAGGGCTAGAAAGTCCAGCTCATGATAGGAAGTTCACCAGAGTAGTGAGTGCAGTTAGAGAAATAACTACACTGACAACTAACATAAGAATGTGAATAAATGAGGGAAGTGAAAGCCTGTCTCAAATACAGGTGGGGGTGGGTAGGGAGGTGGGAGACTTGGGGCATTGGTGATGGGAATGTCGCACTGGTGAAGGGGGTGTTTTTTATATGAGTGAAACCCAACTACAATCATGTTTGTAATGAAATTGTATAAATAAAGACATTAATAAAGAAAAACTGTGGGCTGGAGAGATATCATGGAGGTAGGGCATTTGCCTTCCAGGCAGAAGGACGGTGGTTCACATCCCAGCATCCCATATGGTCCCCCGAGCCTGCAAGGAGTGATTTCTAAGCATAGAGCCAGGAGTAACCCCTGAATGCTGCCATGTGTGACCCCCCCCCCAAAAAAAAAGAAAGAAAAAAGAAAAAAAGAAAAATGTGAGACGAGGGAGAACCCATTGGTGGTGGGAAATGTGCCTTGCTGGTGTACATTCTATGACTGAAACTCAAGTATGAACAATTTTGTGACCACGGTGCCTAAGGAAAGAAATTATATATAAAAATAAGACTATGCTAACATACTTAACATATTTAACATCTCAATGTATCAGAGGTTATAGGATTATTTTGGCATATACATTCTGATAATTTACAAATATTCTTGTATTAGAATAAATTTTGAAGTTTATTAAGTAATTTGTTGCAATTCAAATATATCAGACAATTCTAATTAGTTGCATATTAACTTTTATTACATTAAAGCAAACTTCTGTTCTTGACATGGACTCCTTTCATACACATCTTTATTTTTTTTGCAGGTATTGATTTGTAAACAATATATTCAAGTATTTTTGTTTATGAGGGAAACTTTCTCTCATTTGCTTTTTTATCTAGAGGTCCACTTAGAGTTCATCTTTTTATTTTTCAGTGGAGAACGCGAATGCAGTCCCCCACTACCACAAATTATGCAGTCGAGTTTCCCACATTTGGGGAAATCGCAGGGGGTCAGCACACCCGGAGTGCAATGGGTAAGCCTTGCCCTGGGGAAACCACCTTCGTGGTCATGGTATCTCCCCTGCCAGGTTCATCTTTGAACCTATTCTACTCAAAACAATTAAACTTTCGTGATGATTATTGCCTGCAAATTTCTTCTTTGTCACACCTAGCACCGCAGGGACTCCACTTTGGATAATTTTCGATATGGGATATAATTCTACATCCTAAGGTGTTTTTTCAAAAGGCTCTGAGCAAGTATTGAAGATCACATCTCTCTCTGACTTTCACAGAGAAGAATATCCAAAGTATCACAGACAGGTAATAGAAGAGGCCCTGTAAATGGCAAGAAAAAAACATTTTGTTATGATATTTTACTAGATTTACTTGAATTTAAATTCATATTAGATTCAACAAATTGTAATCAATTTTATACTATAGAAATCAAGTAAAAATTTTATGTTGAAATTTAGTAATGTACTTTGAATATATCTATTCAATATTCTGAGATTAAAATTTATGTCTATATGTATCAGGTCATGAAAATAAAATTTGGTAACTCTAAGAGTAGCCACTTTTAAAGGTTTCTTTTCCTCTCTCTTTTCTGGATGGTCTGCTTTATTTGTGTGATCAACAAAGGACAGAACTTGTCTGAATGTTTACAGACTACAAACTCAGCAGCATCATGAGCAGCAACTCATCCTTCCCTGAGGTCCTGCAGCTCTGCTATGAGAATGTGAATGGATCCTGTGTGAAAACTCCCTACTCTCCCGGGCCCAGGGTGATCCTCTACGCAGTGTTTGGTTTTGGTGCAGCCCTGGCAGTGTTTGGGAACCTCCTGGTGATTGTTTCAATCCTGCATTTCAAGCAGCTGCACTCTCCAACCAACTTCCTCATCTCCTCTCTGGCCTGTGCGGACTTTCTGGTGGGTGTGACTGTGATGCCCTTCAGCATGGTCAGGTCTGTGGAGAGCTGCTGGTACTTTGGGAGAAGTTTCTGTACTTTCCACACTTGCTGTGATATTGCATTTTGCTATTCTTCTCTTTTTCACTTGTGCTTCATTTCCATTGACAGATACATTGCTGTAACTGACCCCCTGGTGTATCCTACCAAGTTCACAGTGAATGTGTCAATGATGTGTATTAGCATCTCCTGGATCCTGCCCCTAGTATACAATGGAGCTGTGTTCTACACAGGTGCCAATGATGACGGGCTAGAGGAATTATCCAGAGTTATTAACTGCATAGGAGGGTGTCAGCCTATTATAAATCAATTTTGGATTTTGGTAGATTTTCTATTATTTTTTATACCTACCATTGTTATGATAATTCTGTATAGTAGTATATTTCTTGTGGCTTGGAAGCAAGCCAAAATGATAGAAAGCATTAGCAGCAAAGCAGAAGGTTTCTCAGGGACTAGCAGACCCAAAGCGACTAAGAGAGAAAGAAAAGCAGCTAAAACCCTGGGAATCACTGTGATAGCATTTTTAGTCACCTGGCTACCCTTTATGATTGATTCATTCTTTGATTCATTTTTGGGTTATATAACACCTTCATACATGTATGAGATACTTTGTTGGGTTGGTTATTACAACTCTTCACTAAATCCTTTGATATATGCCATATTTTACTCTTGGTTCAGGAGAGCAATAAAACTTATTATAACTGGCAGTGTATTAAAAGATAATTCATCAACCATAAATCTTTTTTCAAAATAGACTAAAATTTTATAAATTTTGTATAAAAAGGGGGGGGGGGAATTCTCCATGTGTTTGACCTAAAAATGTGCAAAAATGTGACCCACTGAGTAGGGTAGGGGATAGATATAAGTACTTCAGTTTCAGTTGCCTAACTCATGTTTTTTTTTTATTGGTGAATTCATCATTAGGAATTTGGAATTTCTATTTAAGCTATCCTATGTTTTCCTTTTAACAAAATATCTTGTTAAAAGATTTGTAATTCACCTTGGTCACAACAAAAATATTTAAAGAAAGAATAAATTAAAAATGTCTTTTTAATTGGACAAAAAAATCAATAAATAATTTGACAGAAATACAGTCTCAAAAGTAATTGTCAATAGGGCCAGAACGGAGGTGTGGAGCAGTAAGGCTCTGCAGAGCCAGAGCTAGCCGAGAACAGACTGTGGTTCAATACCCCAGAGTCTTATATGAGCCCCCGAGCCAGGAGCGATTTCTGAGCACCTAGCCAGGAGTAATCTCAGAGCATCACCGGGTGTGGACCACACATGCCCTTCCCACTCCCCCTCCAAAAAAAAGTGATTGGCAATAATGATCCATTTTTCCTCTCGACTTACTCATTTTCCTATTTTTCCATTAGTAGCTTTTTTTCCAGAAATTCCTTTCTGGCTTACTATGAGTTATTTCCAAAACACTTTGGCCCTATAATCTTTGTAAAAATCTGTATTTTCCTTGCTTGGATTTAGTTTAACTTTGTCTCATTTTGAGCAGCTTGTTTCTTGGATTATAATCTGTCAACGATTCCTAATTGGTGTCTGAGTCATGTACACCAGCCATTTAAATTCAAGAAATATTTTTATTTTAGTTTGGGAGGGTTTGGCCATTGTAATATAGCCATGAGTTGTTGCTACAGTTTCCACAATAGTGACTGTATTTTTAAAGTAATTATTTTCTTAACCCAAGAGTAATTTTTTATTGCATACATTATTGTATGTTTTCTGTAATTTTCCCCCTGTGAGCACTACTCAAACTTTATGTATTGTTGACAATGTAAATTATGGGGAAATGTAGGATTTTTAAAAAGGAAATTATGTGATAGCATTTTGGCAATAATTATCTTATTTAGTCACAAAATAGTAGCTATATCCCCAGGTATTTAATAAGTTTAAGAAAATATTGCTTTTCTTGGAATGACTTAAAAGTCTATATAGGTTCATGTATTCTTTGTACTTTTTTTCAATGTACTTTTTTAAATAGTATTTATTCATCTTTCACATTTGCCCTTGGTGATTTTTGTAGGGGTAAGAACATGGACAGATTTAATTGGATGGTGTGAGTTTAATGTTTGATGTTGGGAACAGTGATGCAGAGATGCTCTTCCTGGTCAGGCTGGGAGCCAGCATGTACTCCCAGAGATCACACTGAAAGTGTGATGCAATTTATCTGCTTGAACTCTTCACCCATCTCCTGAGTCTCAAGATCTCATTGTTATGTTCAAAGAAAGTATGATCTAATTATGAATAGAAAATGATATCTGGATTTTTATTTTATGTGGGGGGAGCACACCTAATTATGGTCAGGGGTTACTCCTGGCTCTGGACTCACTCCTGGAGGTACTCTTGGAGGTGGGGAATCAAACTCATTTCAGCCTTGTGCAAGACAAGCACCTTACCTGCTATGCTATTTCTTGAGCCCAGGTAAATATTTCTAAGAATAATTGAGAGCATCCATGATGGAAAGAGGAATATATTTAAACATTCTCAAAACTCTCAATATAGCAAGAGACAGATTGCATTCAATGAACATTTAAGAGAAAGAAAAACAGGAGGCTAATAGATACATTGAATTTTAAAACTAATAAATATTTTTATTTTTTTTAAATAATTTTTATTGTGATCAAAGTGAATTGCAAATAATTCACAGTAATATTCATTTTAATATTTCATTATTTATTCATGTGAATTCCCTCTTGCCAAAGTAAAAAAATTCCAAAAGTAAGATTTCTTTTTTTTTTTTTTTTTGGTTTTTGGGCCACCCGTTTGACACTCAGGGGTTACTCCTGGCTATGTGCTCAGAAATTGCCCCTGGCTTGGGGGGACCATATGGGACACCGGGGGATCGAACCGCGGTCCTTCCTTGGCTAGTGCTTGCAAGGCAGACACCTTACCTCCAGCGCCACCTACCCGGCCCCCCAAAAGTAAGATTTCATTTACTTAAAACTTCTATTGAGACAGGTAATAATTGCTTTGCTTTAATTTTTCCAATTTTCAAGACAAAAATATTCAGGTTA
Organism: Suncus etruscus; assembly: GCF_024139225.1. Lineage (NCBI taxonomy): Eukaryota > Metazoa > Chordata > Mammalia > Eulipotyphla > Soricidae > Suncus > Suncus etruscus. Next base: position 4,869,228 of record NC_064859.1, read on the forward strand.
GAGAAATGCTGCATGAGTGTAGAAAAAGCCAGGAAAAAAAAAAGAGAAAGAGGCCAGTAAAAGATCTATTAATCAGGTTGTAAAGTCATAACCCAACAGGTGAAAGTGGACCCAAATACAAACATTTCTTTTTTATTTCCTCTTATACTAAACCCTTTCCTAGCAGCTACTTCTCTACTCCTTCTGGGCTCCCTTGTAGCTGCTATTTTCAAGCTTCCTACGTGGCTTCCAGGCTGACTAACTCCCTTTAGTGATGCTATTGCTGCTTCTTTGATGATGCTCAATTGCTAATGGTGAATCTGATTCTGAATTGGTGATACTGAATCTGATGCTCAATCTCTGATGATGATGTCTCTCTCTTTTTTTTTTTTTGCTTCACTTTTTCTTTCTTCTTAACTTTTTTTTATTATTGTTTTTTTTTATTTTATTTAAACACCTTGATTACAATTATGATTGTGTTTGGGATTCAGTCATGTAAAGAACACCACCCATCACCAGTGCAACATTCCCATCACCAATGTCCCAAATCTCCCTCCTCCCCACCCAACCCCCACCTGTACTCTAGACAGGCTTTCTATTTCCCTCGTACATTCTCTTTATTAGGATAGTTCAAAATGTAGTTATTTCTCTAACTAAACTCATCACTCTTTGTGGTGAGCTTCATGAGGTGAGCTGGAACTTTGAGCTCTTTTCTCTTTTGTGTCTGAAAATTATTATTGCAAGAATGTCTTTCATTTTTCTTAAAACCCATAGATGAGTGAGACCATTCTGCGTTTCTCTCTCTCTCTCTCTCTCTCTCTCTCTCTCTCTCTCTCTCTCTCTCTCTCTCTCTCTCTCTCTCTCTCTCTCTCTCTGACTTATTTCATTCAGCATAATAGATTCCATGCACATTCATGTATAGGAAAATTTCATGACTTCATCTCTCCTGACAAGCTGCATAATATTCCATTGTGTATATGTACCACAGTTTCTTTAGCCATTTGTCTGTTGAAGGGCATCTTGGTTGTTTCCAGAGTCTTGCTATGGTAAATAGCGCTGCGATGAATATAGGTGTAAGGAAGGGATTTTTGTATTGTATTGTTGTGTTCCTAGGGTATATTCCTAGGAGTGGTATAACTGGATCTTATGGAAGCTCGATTTCCAGTTTTTGTAGGAATCTCCATATCGCTTGAACTAGTTCGCATTCCCACCAGCAGTGGATAAGAGTTCCTTTCTCTCCACATCCCCGCCAACACTGTTTGTTTTCATTCTTTGTTATGTGTGCCAATCTCTGTGGTGTGAGGTTGTACCTCATAGTTGTTTTGATTTGCATCTCCCAGATGATTAGTGATGTGAAGCATTTTTTCTTTTTTTTTCTTTTTTTTTAAATAATTTTTTATTTAAGCACCATAATTACCAGTACAGGCGTGGGGGGTGGAGAGGAGGGAGATCTGGGAAATTGGTGGTGGGAATGTTGCACTGGTGAAAGGGGGTGTTCTTTACATGACTGTAATCATACAACTATAATCATATTTGTAGTTACAGTGTTTAAATAAAGATAATTATTTAAAAAAAAGCTGCTTCAAGATGGGTGTGCATTTTAATGGCTGAAACCTAATTACGAACGTGTTTGTAATCATGGTGCTTAAATAAAAATTATTTAAAAAAAAAAGAAAAAATGCTTCACATCACTAATCATCTGGGAGATGTCTCTAATACAATTTTCTCTCTAACTCTCCTTATCTTGATTCCCACCAAGCTCCTAGACAGTAAAGGCAGTTCCTATTTCCCTGTCCGATTAGGTCAGGGGGAACAGTTCCAGTTACAGAGATCCACAGAAAATAATTCACACAGTGAAAAGGTACAAGAATGGGTTCAGAAAATCCAGTGCTCAAGCAAGGAATGCAAACCACAAAAGCTTTCTGCTCCTAAGATGGAGTGCAGTTTAGTGGAAGAAGACCAAAAAATGAGCCACAAACATTTCTTATAGTTATTCTACCTACAAGGCAAAATAGTCAGAGAATTTACATACATATTTTAGTTCTTGGTTATACTGCCTAGAAACAAATCCCTCCTGTTTGGCATGTACATCTATTTATAGATATAAAGTGGATTCTAAGGACAAGAAAAAGATACTAGTAAAAAATAAAAGAAAAAAGAAGTTATTCTTGAGGCAATTGTATCAATTTTTTGTGGTTTGATTTATATATCTTTAAAAAGTAGAATGAGTCTATGAATTTTACTGCTGAAGATTTGATGGTGGCAGCTGTGGAATGTCTCAAAGAAATCTTTGTACAATAGTTTCTCTTTTTTTGTTGTTTTTTTGTTTGTTTTTTTGTTTTTGTTTTGGGTCACATCAGGCAGCACTAGGGTTACTCTTAGCTCTACGCTCAGAATTCACTCCTGGCAGACTTGAGGGACCATATGGGATGCCGAGATTCGAACCACCATTCTTCTTCATGCAAGGCAAACGCCCTACCTCCATGCTATCTCTCTGGCCTCAGTGTACAATAGTTTCTTGAAGGAGAAAATCTACCATACTTTTATTACTTCTCCTACAAAGCCAAATGTATTTGAAGGGAATGTTTCCATTTTCCTGTTTTTAATTTCATCTCTTTCCACTGGTTTTATATTGAATTAATTAATTAATTAATTTTTGGTATTGGGTCACACCTGGCAGCGCTCAGGGGTTACTCCTGGCTCTACACTCAGAAATTGCTCCTGGCAGGCTCGGAGGATCATATGGAATGCCAGGATTCGAACCGTCCTTCTGCATGCAAGGCAAACTGACTACCTTCATGCTATCTCTCCGGCCCCAACATTGAATTTATTTTTGAGCACCTTTCTTCACAGCTTTGTATCTTTGGATAGCTCTTCATATGGTCCCCATGCCTGCGAGGAGTAATTTCTGAGTGCAGAACTAGGGGTGACCCCTGAGCACAGCCGGGTATAATCCCAAAACAAAAACAAACAAACAAAAACGAGGGCAGAATATCTAAATATGCACATTTTCAAAAATGACAATCAATAGGCACATAAAACAATTCTCAATGCACTTATTTGTTGTATGCAATTAAAAACTACAAAAGAGGGGCATTTTAGGGCTAGAGAGATAGCATGGAGGTAGGGCATTTGGTTCCATGCAGAAGGACGGTGGTTCAAATCCCAGTGTCTCTTATGGTCTCCCATGCCGGCCGGGGGCAATTTCTGAGCGCAGAGCAGGAGTGACCCCTGAGCGCTGCCGGGTGTGACCCAAAAAAAAACAAAAACAAAAAATAATAATAATAAAAGGGCATTTTGACAATGATAGTTATAGTCTATTGCTATAGTTGCCTCTGAATATCTTAATAGTTGACATTCTATTGATGAGTGATCTAATGAGGGCACCTATCATTTTCTGAATACATGTTTCAAACATATACTAGTGAATTGAGAAAATAACTACAGGATGGCTTGTATTACATTAAAAAACTAATAAATTTTGTTGATCATCTGGTTTCCACAAGCACAGTAAATCATGAATTCTGTTGATCACAGTGACCTTTGAGGACTTTATAATTAATGCCAATTAAGCATGGATGCACTATTATCTCATACAATCTGAATATTTCTTAATTCAAAGTACAGTTCTCTCTTTGGGAATATTAGGAGAAAAGATTGAATCTTTTAATAAATGTTTAGGATTTCATTGTGAATATATACCACATCAGTTTTTCCAGGAAGCACAGCATTTGTTTCCAGATATTTATTTCCAAATAAACCATTTGTTTATATATTCTGCTGCAAAAACATAGGGGTGTATATTCACATACACTATATATATAATATATATATACTATTTATTAGAAAAAGTACCCTCTTGTTGAATCTTGTTGAATAAATTCTTGTCCTTTGCCAGAATTTATTATACATTTATATCTATTTATTTATGAGTTCTAAATAATTTTAATCAGTATGAATTTTTGCTCTATTTATGCAGTAATTTATATGTATGTTTAATTTATTAACATTCTGTGGATTAAAACCAAAGTCTTATATGTACCATGCTGTTTTAATAACTATTTATTTGTAGAATAGGTTGGAATTGAAACTAACGGATCTCTATTTCTGATCTTTATTCCAAACAACTATATTTTAATTTCTTTATATTAGAGCCCTTGTTTTACAAAGTTATTCATGGTTGATTTTTAGATATGCAATGGGTCCAACACCAAATCTACCACCAGTGTCAATTTCCCTCCAATGTTCTAAAGTTCCCTTCCTTCTTTCCCTCGTCACAGTCTGCCATCTTGACAGGCATCTGTCAAGGCAGGCTGCCACATGCAGCGCCTCATTTGGATGTGTCCGGAGTCTTGGAAGCCAGACCACCCCATGTTCTCCCACAAATTGACTTTGAGAGCTTGCCTAGGTTCTAGCAGGGGAGCGCAGCCACTCGCACACCCTCGACCGAAGAATGTCTGTCTCTGTTTAAGGAATGCCGTCCTCTTTGACCTAGCGCGCAGCTTCTCGAGGGATGCACATGGAGCTATGAGTGAGAAGGGGACACCTGCCTAGCCACCCAGATCAGCCGAATCAACCCTGGTGATCAATGGGGTGACAGATGTCACAGCCAGATCGCCCTCATATCCCAAACATTTCTTAACACCAATGATGTACCCTGTGTCTCCTTGGACCTTAATCCTTATTATTTCTCATCTGTATTTCTTTCCCTCCGCTCCATTATTTTCTTCCTTTCTACTTCCTACATTGTGCGATCAAGAATAATATAGACAACTCCCTTTAAATCATTGCAATTATTTCCAGATATTGTAAATATCACAAACTACTGATATCATCCTGTGATTATACTTCTGGCTAACTTCATTTAACATGAAATCTTCTAGTTCTATTCGTGTTGCTATCAGTTGCATTATTTCATTATTCCTTACAGCTATGTTGTATTCCATTGTATATATATATCTATATTTTATAACATACAAATCTTTCATTAGATATTTAGACTGATTCCAAATCTTAGCTATTGTACTCCCTGGAACTAATTTTGACACCTGGAATCTTTTGTAGCTACAAATAGCTTCATTATTTAGTTGTATGTATGATACTTGTTTCAAAGAGTATGAGAATTTCTGTGCCATGAAAATATTCTGTTCTTGATTTCTGTGATGGTTATGTAGTAAAAAAAATATTTAAATAAATGATTAAACACTTTAAAATGTGAAATTTTTAATACATAATATCCTTTTATGTCAAAAGCTTATATTATTTTTTCAAAAATAAATTTCTCCTGGCAGGCTCAGGGGACCATATGGGATGCCAGGGATAAAACCCGGAAATGTCCTGGGTCTGCCACATGCAAGGCAAATGCCCTATCGCTGTACTATCGCTTCAGCCAAAACACTTCCATTTTTCAAGTATATGTTAATATTTTATACTTTCTTTTTTTCCAACTACAGACATGTTTATAATCACAGTGCTTAAACAAAGACAGTATTATAAGAAAGAAATTATAAGAAAGAAATTAATAAATCTCCAGTCCATTTTCCTTTTTTCTTCTCTTTTTTTCTTCTTTTTCTAAGACTGCTGCCTTGCCCCTTGTCTGCTTTTCTGCACAAGACAGTCAAGAAGATGCCATGAACCTCATTGCCAGGGCCCAAACCCAGTAAGGGTCTCACCCAATAAGGTGGAGTCAGAGGAGCACTTATAATAGTGTCTTTAAACACCGTGATTATAAATATGTCTGTAGTTGGGTTTCAGTTTAAAAAAAAGGTAAGTTAAATCATTCAAAGATTACTAAAGATAAACACTGCATATGTGTGTATGTGTGTGTGTGTGTGTGTGTATACACCTGGTGATACTCAGAGATTACTCCTGGCAATGCTCTCAGAAATCACTCTTGACTTGGGAACCATGTGGGATATCGGGGAACTGCTGCATGCAAGGCAAACACCCTACCACTGTGCTATCGCTTTGGCCCCTTGTTTTATATTTTTATCACTTCGTTTTCCCATTTAAATTTCTAAGACATAATTAAATATCACCAGTTAACAAGATAGATAGAGAAAATCTGTTATTAACAAGTTTATTCCTTTCTACACTTTGTGCTATTGGGATTCAGACATAAGGGGCTTGGGTATTTGTAATTAAGCTACTTTCCTTAGGGGCAGATTGTTTTGATCAGCATCATTGTTCTGATAAGTTATAAAAAGAACTAAAAATCAGTACATATTTGTTCACCATATAATAATAGCTCAACATTCAAAGAACATTTCTTATGAATGAATTATTAGGTAAAGCTAATGTTTAAAGTAAACAACAAACAGTATTTTATGTAATGATAAAATAACGTTTTATTTATTAGGAAGTGAATCATTTTATGATCAGATGAACCATTTTCTAAATAAGAAATCTAATACAGATTTGCAAAGAAATAGAAAAAGAAGGTATGGCAATTACTAACATATTGTGTATATTATTTTTAAAGGACGTTCAAAGCCTGGGATGATACATTATCCACGAAAGTTTACAGCTTCTCCAGGTATCAGAACATAACCATGAGCACTGACTTTTCCACTCCGGTGGCTGTGGAGATGTGCTATGAGAACCTGAATGAATCCTGTATCAAGACTTCCTACTCACCCGTCCCCCGTCTGATTCTCTACACAGTATTTGGCTTCGGAGTTGTGCTGACTGTATTCGGAAACCTCATGGTAATGATTTCAGTTTTTTATTTTAAGCAGCTGCATTCTCCAGCCAATTCTTTGATTGCTTCTCTGGCCTGTGCTGACTTCCTGGTAGGTGTGACTGTGATGCCTTTCAGCACTGTGAGATCTGTGGAGAGCTGCTGGTACTTTGGGCAGAGTTATTGTAAATTTCACTCTTGCTTTGAAGGATCTTTCTGTTATGCTTCTATCTACCACTTGTGTTTCATTTCTTTAGACAGATACATTGCCGTCACTGACCCTCTGGTCTATCCAATCAGGTTTACCGCATTTGTTTCTGGCTTGTGCATTGCCTTCTCCTGGCTCTTTTCCATTATTTACAGTTTTTTCCTTCTAGGCACAGGGGCAAACGAAGTTGGGCTGGAGCAACTAGTAAGTGCTCTCACTTGTGTGGGAGGGTGTCAAATTGCAGTGAATCAAAATTGGGTAATGATAAACTTTTTGGTCTTTATCATTCCCACACTTGTGATGATAATAGTTTACTCCAGAATCTTTCTCATTGCTAAACAGCAGGCTAGAAAAATTGAAGGTATGGGCAACAAAACTGAGAATGCAGCAGACAGGTACAAAGAAAAAGTGGCCAAGAGGGAAAGAAAAGCTGCAAAAACTTTGGGAATTGCAGTGATGGCCTTTTTGATTTCATGGTTGCCCTATTTCATTGATTCAGTAATTGATGCCTTCTTAGGCTTTATTACACCCACATATATTTATGAAATACTGGTTTGGTTTGCTTACTATAACTCAGCAATGAACCCTTTAATTTATGCTTTCTTTTATCCTTGGTTTCGAAAAGCCGTCAAACTAATTGTCACTGGTGGAATCTTGAAAGAGAATTCCTCAAGCATAAATTTGTTTCCTGAGTAGTTTCTGCTTTTACATTAGTAAGACTGAAATAGAAACACAATAGGATAATGAGTAAAAACCTATCATAGCTGTGTAAGATTTTCCAATGTAAAATAATTCTATTGTACTTTAATTTTTACTTAACTTTATATTCAATTGAAGAAGGTATTAAAACTGCCTTATACACACCCGCAGAACCAGCAATGCTTGAATTGTAATAAAAGTGCCATTTAATAAAAAAAAAATCTCATTTAATACTGTGGTTACTAAGTCTCCCTGAGCTTCATTGTTATTATGGTGGCTTATAATAGAGCCCATCTTGGTAGTATTCTGGAGAAAATTTAAGTGCAGTTTCAGAATAAGGTAATATATCTATTAACAAGACAACAATTAAATTATTTATTATGGTAAAGATAACTGACATTATAAACAATGACTCATCTATTTAATACATTAATATACCTTCAGGAATAATTACTGAGTGCAGAGCTAGAAATAATCCCTGAGCACCACCAGATGTTGCCCCCAAGTACGCAAGAACTATGCTACAGTTAATTTTTTAGAGTTAATTTTTTTTATCAGCTAGCAAGTGCTTAAAGTAATAGCTTTAAGGCTTTTATTCAAGATATTTAAAATTAATTTGTGATTAAATTATATATTGCTCCACAAATTCTTTTATTTTTATTTTGAGGCCACACTCAGTGGCTTTCAAGAGTTATTTTTGGCTCTGCACTCAGAAGTCACTCCTGGCAGGCCAGGGGACCATATGGGATGCAAGGGTTCAAACACAGGTCTGCTGCATTCAAGGCAAATGCCCTACCCATTATATTCCAGCCCTTAAGTTCCACAAATTCTTGACATATAATTTCAAGTATATATATATATATATATATAAAATAACTTGAAAATGAATTCCAAAGAGAAAATTGAAATTAAAGACAGAAAATGTATTCATAATAGAGACAGATTCTAACAATGTGTTTTAGTAGAGCAGCTATTTTTAGTCTTGTTATTTAAATATCTTAATAAATATATTTATAATATACATTATATTATAACTATTAACATGATACCCATTATGATTATACGGTATAATACATTATTGCTGTTAAATACATTAATGACAAGAATGAAGTTATTATTCTTAAAAATACTGTTGTTTGTTTGTTACAATTGTTGGACACTTTAATTAAAAAATAGTAAACTACTGCCTTCAATATTATCTTCTGTGATGTATTCTGATTGTGTGAAGATGAATCTATTTGCATATATTGTATAAAGATGAGGCTACATGTATGTATATATAGAAAGAGAGGAAGATAAATATCTATATGTAACAATTCTTAGCATGAACGTTCTAAAATGAAGTATTCAAGAAATCTGGTATATATTAAGATTCTATATTCAAATAAGTTCTCCTAAAGTCTAGTTCAATATATTCACAACTGTCTTTCCTGTTTCCAGTAGACTTTTATTATAGATGCATGTTATATACTTCTATCTTCCTACCTTCACTCACCCAGTCAAAAAACAGTTACGTTTATTTATTTTACAAATGTTTAAAACTTTGTTAATAAATTACAAAGCCACTGCTCTCAATATTCTCTCTTCTGTGAACTACTCTAATTGTGTGAAGATGAGGCTATTGACATTTATTTCAGTAAACACTTATAAATGTTGATAGTATGCTCTGAATAGACTCTGAATCCAATCTTTCTTAACTTTTGTGATGTAAAAAACAGTAGATCAGTGCATCATATGCCCAATACATCATATTTGTTAAACATATATACAGGAGGAAGTATGAGGGTAAACAGAATCAATATTAATTGTTGTCCCTTTTAGAGAGTATTTCAGTTAATACACTTACATCATTGCTTCCTTTTTTTCCCTCTTTTGCATAGGCACAGTAAATATTGGGGAGATTAGAAGGGGAATTCTCTTGGTTTAAGACAATGGTCGGGAAACCACGCGAGCCACATGCAGCTCTTTACACTTTTTAACGTGGCTCTTCTGTGTGCCGGGTGGCCGCTCCAGGAGTCAGGACTCTGTTCCTAGCCTCTGTCAGTGCCCGCCCTGTGTGCAGCCACGGTGGCCGGCTCCAAGAGTGTATGATGATACCCAGTATCAACCCCAAACAAAGGTGTTACCCAACGTCATCCTTTCTTAAACCTCTTCCTTGGATATGTAAAAGCCCACTGAATATGTACTTTTGTCTCTCTCTTGACCTGAGGCCTCCTGATTTTAATAAAGAAAGAGGTGTTCTAGCTTTTGGGGCTCGAGGCAGAGAGTACAAGGTAAAAGGCCATTAACTCCATGATCATCCTTTTCCTGGCTAGCTTGGTTTATTTTTTCTTTCCTGCTACCCTGCTTCTTTAGAACAGGTTGGGTGGGGTTTACAAATACAGTGCCTGGAGTGATCTTAAAACACATATTTTATTTTGCACAAGAGTGGGCATCTTCCATGAAGGGATTTTCAACCCAGAGTTTTCTTTTCCATGGATTCTCATGTTCAGAGTACTCATGATTAAAGTTGTGAGCTAATGCCCTTAAATGCTGTGTTTCATATTGATTATGACTTTCTGCATAATATAAGTGGCAATCAGAAATATTTTCCAAGAGTGAAAACATTTCAGTATCTCCTTCTCAGACACAGCTATTCCAGAATCAAATTCTTTTTTGAACACATCCATCTTATGTCTCACTGTAAAAACTACTTGTGAAACTCCCCTGCAGAGAAATATTAAGTTCATAGAGAAAATGAACAATGTCTGCCAAATACACAAGTTTAGCTATCCGTTCCTTATCCAACTGGGGCTGTACAAAGTCAGAGTTCTGCTCTCACAGTAAATTCACTACTGCTTTCCTCTTGCCAACAAGGCGAGAGAGCACCCTTCCCCTTAACAGCCACTTCACTTTCTCATGGAGAAGATGCTAGTAGTGGGCATCCATACTCTCACCCAGGGTGGTGAATAGCCTGGATTTGATCACAATTGTGAATTTCACAAATTATCTTTATTGTGTCATCTGTCACTGAGTTTAGTTCAGCAGGGAGTTTTTTTTTGAATCCAGCCTATCATACAATGAGTGGATACAATGTAAGGGTGTGCAACTTCTGTTTTTTTATGACTACACAAAAACATTGAGTCATGAACAGTGCATCATCTGTACATACGTCAACACATCAGATTATTATTCTGAGTGAAATGAGTGAGGAGAGGTGTAAACACAAAATAATCATTTGTGGTATATAAGAATAATAAATAGCAATATGGTAATAATATCTAGAGAAAATAGGGATGAGGGACAGGAGGACTAGTCCATGATAGGAAGCTTGCCATAAAAAGTAGTGAATTCAGTTGGAATAAAGGGACATTATGACATTGATAGTTGGAACTTGTCACTCAGGACAGAAACTGGATGCTGAAAATAAATAAGTGGCATACATGGTACCCTTTAACAATATTGCAAACCACGATGTCATAAAGAAAATTTTGCAAACCTTGGTGTCATAAAGGAAAAGAGAGATAGAGAGAAAACAAGCAAAATGCCTGCCCCTGACATAGACAGAGGCGGGTAAAGGGTAAAGTGCACTGGTGAAGGGTGGTGTACATTCTATGATTGAAACTCAAGAATGAATAATTTTGTAACAAATATGCTTAAATAAAAATATTTTAAATGTTTCAGGCACTCTATCATAATTCCTTTATGATATGATATATGCCTTTAACAAAATGCCATTTTTGTTTTTGTGTGTATTTTAGTTTGGTTTCTTGCAGCACACACTAAAGTGTCAATAGATTTTTTTTCCTTTCAGTGAAATCACTACTTTTCTCTGTAACACTATTCTTGCTTTTAAAGATTGTTAAAAGGTTTTTCTCTTTTTTAAAATTTTTTATTTTTAATTATGAGAACAAAGATGCAAAGGAAGAGGACAAGGTAAAGTTAAGTGGAAGGACAATCACCCATAAACAAAAATCTCAGAAGTCCCCTTGCTTCCAGGTGATACTTCCAGGTGATGCTATAAACAACCTTGGATGTTTCGTAGATAGCTTCCCTGGTTCAGGGGTGAATGGAGAATGCCCACTCTTCTGAGGCCTGTGCCAGGTCATTATGTCAATGTTCAGGGAGTAAGGTCCCATTGCACAACAAGATTTGTGTGTTCCAATCTCTATTAAATAAGAACTTATTTGTATGTATAGTTTTTTTCCCTTTTTGATGTGCCTATGCAAACAAGAAACAATGCCACGTGGCGTATTTGGCACATATGGGGGCCACAAGAACAAGCCCAACAATCCACATGACATGGTTCAATCATAAGCATTAAACTGAGGGACTCTTTCACCAAAATTCCTTATTGGACAGCTCACAAAGAGAAGAAAAGATAAAAAGTGGGTAAAGTAAAATCATCACTGTATAAGAGAATATTTAGTAAGAGGTATAGCTGTGAAAGAAAATACACAGAAAATATTCAAAAAGGCATACATGTTATGTCTTTTGAAGTACTTAGGGGTGTTAAATCCAATGCACCACTTTGTTCTGTGATTAGGACTGTGCAGTACTGAAGTTAAAAAGAGTAAATGTGGGGTACTGATGGTTGGGGATGAGAAGTTAAGGAGTAATAATGAGTTTTGTAGAGGTATATGAAAGGGCAGAATACAAAATGGACATTCTGCATACACAAACCATAACTTAGAGGATAGGGAATATTATTAAATATACTGTGCTAGCGCCCCCGCTTGGTTATGAACATGTAGACTGGTAAGAAATTGCCAGTGACTACCTTGGTGCAACCAAACAAATCTCAGCACACCCCCAAGTTAGGACCAACCATTTCTGGCCGCCTGGGCTGGCACAGAGGGAAGGTCTGGAGGCCAGGGGCAGAAGGGGGAAGGCTGGAAGTCTCCTCAAACCACATGCCGGCTAGAGCTAGCCTCCAGATCAAGAAAGGATTCGGTAGAGAACCGGAAGCCAGGATCTGCCCACCCTCCTATCTGGGCCCTTCCCACCCTAGTGCTGGGGGAAGGGCGGGAAAGTTTGGGAGCCCCTCCAGGAGGGTCCACCTGACACCCACCTTTTCTGGCCGCCTGGGCTGGCAACCAGGGAAGGCCTGGAGGCCGGGGGCAGAAGAGGGGATGACTGGGGGCCTATCAAGGCTTCCAGCACCCCCAAGCTAGGGAGAAGGCCTTTGACATGGGGTCGCCCCAAACTCATGCCTGCTAGAGCTAGCCTCCAGATCAAGGAAGGATTTGGTAGAGAACCAAAAGCCAGGTCTGCCCACCCTCCTCCCTGGGATCTTCCCACCCTAGTGCTGGGGGAAGGGTAGGGAAAGCTTGGGAGCCAGTCCAGGAGGGTCCACCTGACACCCACCTTTTCTGGCTGCCTGGGTTGGCGTCACCACCCACAAAAGGAAGCATGTACCAGATGTGGCTTTTGCCTTCCTGGTGCAGTGCCTAATTTTCCTCCCAAGAATTATCTGCCAAAATCCATTTAGAGAAGTCAATCATTGACCCTTTGCGTGGATTATTGACTATAATTCTGACACGGGTGTGACATTACATTTTCTCTTTATTTCTTTTAGTTGAATTTTGTCTCTTTTGACACTACAGAAATTTGGCCTTTAGCTATCCTGCAGACAAAGAAAATTCAGTACCAAGACTGCCCGCCAAAAGTTTCCCGCTGGCTAGTTTATTTGTGACTTTTACTTCAAGCATAACCTGGCACCAGCAGCTTGTTTTTCTGAGTCTAGCTCTATGATGGTAAACAATTATTTCTGTCCCCCCAAAAATGTATTTTCTGGCAACTATATAAACATCATAAATATCTCTGTTTCTCTCCTCCTGGTTTCTTGTAAAACCTGTTTTCTGCTTACCCAAAAACACCTCCATCTCACTTTTTTGCCCAGCCCTCTAGCAGGGCTCTTTCTCACCTACAGGGTAATTATTTGATATGTAGATTCTAGGCCTGATCCTATTGTACTGTTCCTCAGGAAGATCTCCTACTCTGTTTTCCCTGACACCTTGCATACCAGAGCTTGTGCTTAAAATGTCATCGGTTGAAAAATAAAATTTGTCTTCCATCCCTTAGACACGAGTCCCCATACACGTGTGTGGTAATTCATTTATTACAGTATTATTCCATCTTTGTCCAGTCGTGCTCCCACTCTCTCCCAGTGAAAGGTTCTCGGACCCTACGAAGGTTCTGCTTAGGGACGCTGGCCGTCTGCAGCAGGCTGGCACCCAGAGAAGGTCTGGAGGCCGGGTCAGAAGAGGGGACGGCTGGGGGCCTATCAAGGCTCCCAACAACCCCAAGCTAAGGTTTTTCTCTTTTACCTGTTTCATCTCCATATTGTAGGGTTTCAAAATTTCAGTACATTTTGGTTATCAAGAGGAAATGTTTTGCTTCCTTATTATCAGAAATCAAAGCATTTTTCCTCAAGAAGGGTGTTCACTATTCAGAATTAACAATCAGTGGATTCAAAAACTGTATTTCATGGTTGATGTTACTTTACATCTAAATCAGCTTAATCATAAACTACAGGAAAAGGAAACACAATTTTTTGATGTTAGAACTTATTTCGTTTGAAAACAAATCGTTTTTGCTCAAGATTTTGACAGAGAAACTTTGATTCACTTTCCTAGCCTGTTGAAACATCGCCAAGAAAATAATTCTGATAATGACATAACCTATTTTAAAACAGCAGTTTTAAATATGAGGGAAGCTTTTCTCAAGAGGTTTCAGAATTTCAGAAACAGCAAAGCGACGTTGGCCTTTGTTAAAAAAAAAAAAAAAACATCTGGATTTCACTGTAAAGGAATTAAATTTTTCTCCCTTTAATATCGACATTGGCAACTTTGAAATGCAATTGCTGGATTTAAAAAACAAAGAACCGTGGAGCTTGAAATTTGAACATCTTTGTGCTAATTTAGAAAGATAGGAGAAACACAAATGTGAACTTAGTTCACAGCACAGGTGGTCTGCTTTGAAAGACCTGGAGAAGGAAGATATGTTGATTTTTAACACCTGGAATAGTATTCCTGACTCATATAATCAACTAAAAAACTAGTATTTGCTGTTCTTTCCTCATTTGGGTCTACATATTTATGTAAACAATCATTTTTAAGCATGAATCTTATCAAGAGTAAAGTGAGAAATCGTCTCATGGATGAGAACCTGGAATTATACCTAAAATTAAAAAAAAACAACATACAAACCTGACTTACTCAAACTATCCAAGGAAATTCAAGGCCAATGTTCACATTAGTGTTTGTGACTTTGTCAGTCATTGTCAGGATGTAATTTTCTCTACATTGTAAGGCAAATTTTATGGAATTTAATGTTATCAATAAATAATATCGTTCTAAAGTTTTTGTTTTATTAGTTGTGTTATTTGTATCCTCCTGAGCTATGTGGATACTTGCATGCAAAATATTCTCAATAAAAACTTATTGAATCTAAAAACACTATACCATTCTATGTATTTTCGATTTTAAAAATGTGGCTCTCAAAATAAATTTTAATCATGTTTTTAGCGAGATTTGGCTCAGTTGAAAAAAAAAAAAAGGTTGCCCACCACTGGTCTAAGAGATACAGGGTTTTCCTCCCTTGAAGCATACTGTCATGGGAGTAACTACAGGGTCCATATATTCTCTTTTACTTTCCCCTAGGTCTTTTCTTGGTGTTTGGAAACTTTCTGCTCAGTCATAGATGATAAAATCAGGCCTCAGTAACTAGAGATCTTGGTATTTTCATAGGTCATAGGATGAAACCTAGGATAGAGTCTTTATAGTTCCAGAAGTTCTGTCCCATCAATGTTGTAATCAGTCTTCTGTAATTGGTGGTCTTGATGTTTGCACCAATCCTAGGATGAAGTCTAGTCTAGGATTGAGTTTTTCTTTCATTATGTTCTAGAAGTTCTGCTCAGTTGCAGTTGTCCCAGTCAGACCTTTGGAATTAGAGATCTTGGTTGTTGTTCAGATCGTAGGCCAAAGCCTAGGGTCTTTCTTATTGGTCCCAGTATAAGTCCTGCCCAATCATGATTGTCACAGTCAGTCTTCTATAGTCAGTAATCCTGGTTTTTGCACAGATTGAAGGATAATGTGTCTTCTGATTTCATCTTATCAGTAGGTGATGAGATAAGACAACCTGCTCTTAGATCAAGTTAGATTAAGTTGCCATTTTCTCATTGTCAGGATGTCATATCAAAATTGGTGCATGTTGGTGTCAGAGCTATATTAAGAATGTCCCAGAGGGAGTTTGGTTCCTGGAGCTGTTGCGGAGAACTGTGTTGGTTCTATGTGACAGTCGCTGTCTAATCACATGGAGTCTAAGTTAGGTCCACATGACATATGCTCAAGTTGGGAGGCATTCCTGTATTGTAAAATGTATGAGTTCTTATCCCTAGTAGATAAGAGCTTGTTTCTTTCTTTTCTTTCTTTCTTTCTTTCTTTCTTTCTTTCTTTCTTTCTTTCTTTCTTTCTTTCTTTCTTTCTTTCTTTCTTTCTTTCTTTCTTTCTTTCTTTCTTTCTTTCTTTCTTTCTTTCTTTCTTTCTTTCCTTTCTTTCTTTTTCTTTTTCTTTTTTTTTTTGGTTTTTGGGCCACACCCGGCAGTGCTCAGGGTTTACTCCTGGCTATCTGCTCAGAAATAGCTCCTGGCAGGCATGGGGGACCATATGGGACACCAGGATTTGAACCAACCACCTTTGGTCCTGGATAGGCTGCTTGCAAGGCAAACGCTGCTGTGCTATCTCTCCGGGCCCAAAGAGCTTGTTTCTATATGTAAAATTTCCCCTTATTTAGTATGCCTTTGCAGAAACAAATGGTGCCATATTATATTGTTGGTGCATTTGAGGGTCAGAGTGTCAGGTTCCATCATCTCTGTGCCCTGGTTTTGTGTTCTTTTTTTTTTAACTCACATTTTTTAGCACAGTGCTACAGATTTACCTGAGTTCGTCACTGCCCTTTGAAACAACACTCAGAGCCAATTTTCCTCTTTTGATTTAGACCAAGAAGAATTGTCTAGCAGAAGATAAAAACGAATGACAAAAGAAAGAGGCCCTACAATTTATGATCCCCCTCTAAAAGGAAGCGAGGTTGGGGGGCAGCCCTGTGAGTTGAGAACAAAGAAATATTGTGGAACTATCCCCCACTCTACCCACCCACATGATAAAGGAAACACACAGTTTCAGAGAAAAGTCCCCATGCCCCTCCCCGACTTGGGCCTATGTGCAACTGCCCCTGACTCACAGGTGTCCTTGGGAAAGGGCTTCCAGGCCCTATCCTCTCAGAAGCTCGCAGGCCCAGGAATGGGCAACGAAGGCCCCTCGCTAGACTGGAGCTCCTGCCTGAGCCAAAGGAGATAGCAGCCCACTGTTAGATCAGGCCCCAGCAGGATCCATTCGGGGACCAGAGCCCTAGGCTCTTTGGTCTGGGAGGAGCCCCTCTGGACCATTTTTAATTGGGTTGCTTACTCCATTATTGACTTCTTGAGTTCTTTCTACATTTTGTATTCACACCCATTGATAGACACAAATCTTCTCTCATTCATTAAAATGTTTTTCAGTTTGGAGGACTTCTTAGACTCTACAGGAACTTTTGAGTTTGTTGTAAATTTATGTATTTTTTTATTTTCTCTTGTTGTAGAGGTCAAGTCCCCAGAAATCTCTCTAAAGCTTATGTCATAAATTATATTGCCTATAAATAGTACTAGAAATTACTGCAAATAGCCTCCATTAAAATTACTAGAAATAAGATGAATACCATAATGGAGAAGGAAAAAAATTAATATTGCTGCATTTCTAAATAAACTAGAATATGGAGAATTTAAATAAAATAGTTATGTTCAATTGTATTAAATTTTATTTTCTATTTAAAATACCTGGGAATAAAACATTTATTGTTAGATTTAAATTATAATTTAAGTACTTGAGCAAGGGAAAACAGCCAATCTCATGAATTTATGTAGGGAGGTGGGCACATTTATTAAATTATCCATATGGCTTATGTCAGTTTAACTCCATTTCTTTTAATATCTGTACCTGTATACTTTATCTTTTTATATGTAATTGAATTGTTTCTACAAATCCTAAGCTACAGTAATATACAGTAATATAAATATTGTTTATGTAGTATATGTAAGCATTTATTTGTATGTGCATAGAGAGGGAACATAAATATGCACCAGTATTAATAGTTTTAAATAATTTAAATTGTAATGATAAACTATAATAAGAATTCTGGTGCAAAAGATCCCTGAAGAATTTTAAGAAGTTTTTCATTGCTTCTTGGAAAAGGGTGCTAAATGAGTATTTATGAAGCCAGCATGCCATTTTTTTCTATCTTCAGTATTGCTCTCTGATACCTATTAATCTTTTCTTACTCTTTAGTTTAATCACTGTTAAATACTGTTTATATTTAATGCCAGGCACAAGGTCAAATTGAAATGAGTTAAGATCCACCACTGACCAACCAATTGAAAGCAAAATTAAACAAATGGACTACATTAAGCTGAGAAGTTTCTGCACTTCAAAGGAAACATTGTAAAAGATTACAAAAACTACCCACAGAATGGGAGAAACTATTCACCCAAGACCCATCAGATTTATGGGGCTAATATCTAAGATATATAAGGGTCTGATAGAACTTAGCAAGAAAAACATCTTACTAAGTTAGAAAAGTTTCTTCAATTCTCATCTTGAATGTTTTTTTCATGAACAGGTGCTGAACTTGCTCAAATGCTTTCTTAGCATCTATTGCTCTGATCATATAATTTAACCACCCATAAATGAGGAGAAGAAATGCATGGAATCCAGGGCACATGTCTATCAAGATCAGCCAGTGATTGCTTCTCCCAAATTGTAGTGGCACCAGCTATTGAATTAAGAGATTTCTCATGTTTTTAGCACATAAATCAATTACAATAGTTTTTCATGGAAAGAACAAGTAGAAGAAATTAAGTTTTTCTTATATTTCTTTTTTTTTGACCCACACCCGGTGACACTCAGGGATTACTCCCTGGCTTGGGGAACCATGGGGAATGCCGGGTGATCAAATCACAGTCCATCCTAGGCTAGCATGGGCAAGGCAGACCTTACCGCTTATGCCACTGCTCCAGTCCCTATATTTCTATTTATACTGTTAGTAAAATTTATATTGTTTATTAGTAATACTTTCTTAAAATCTACATGGTTAGACTTAGAATTATGATATATTCTGGGCTGGAGAGATAGCACAATAGTAGAGTCTTGAACAGCACACCCAGGATAAACCTGAGTTCATTCAATTCCCGGCATCCCATATGGTTCCCCAAGCCTGCCAGGAGTGATTTCTGAGCACAGAGCAAAGAGTAACCATGCCGTTGGGGTGTGTGTGTGTGTGTGTGTGTGTGTGTGTGTGTGTGTGTGTGTGTGTGTGGTGGCCCCAAAACCAAAACACAAGTATGATACATTCTTCTCTATTGTTAGAAAAGTAAATAACAAACGAGGAGTAAAAATGAATTACAACTTTCTAGAGGGGGAAGTAAAAATTTACTTTTACTTTTCTAGAGTAAGCATTAAAGGTGACCAGATACACATATGGAAGTATTTCTGGTTTGAGTCAAAGTCCAAATTTCAGAAGTTGCAACATTAATATACTATTAATTTGATAACAAATAATGACTGATTTGTTCTGATGAAGATATTTCTGAGTTCATTATTTTCAGAATGTTGGAATATTTATGACTTGTTATAAAATAATATCTAACAACTACAACAACCAAAACTGTAAGTATTCCAGATATCTGACTGGAATTAAAATATACACAACACTAACAGGTGTTTTCAATTAAACAAATTTGGATTTTCAGAAGTTCCACAAAATTTAGAAAAGAGATTATAAATAAATACTGGATTCTAAATTACAGCTATTTTAATTTGGGCTGAGGTAGGGAGAGTGTAAGAAAGGAGGTAAGATCTCCAAAGAACAGAGTTTTCAGTAACTAGAAGGCAGGTAAGCACATGATAAAGATTATGGACTAAATTGGCCTTGACTTGATTCCAGAGTCCTCACAACTTCTTACCTCCATGGGCCTCAATAAACAAGCATTAAATGAGATTAACTCAAGCTTCCTTAAAGGGAGTTTATTTTCTAAATAGTTCTATATATATCATAATACAGCAAGCATTTATATATTACATGATAAGCATATTGAGAGTTGAATGGCAATCATGACAGAATTGAGTGAAAGAAGTAGTAAGTAATCTTGGTCAAAATTTGACTTCACTTAATATTCCTCTTTCCAGAAACAAAGCTATGATGAAGGTATTTAATTGTTCTTCCTCAGGCTACTAAAGACTTTGTTTTCTTTCCTCTAAATCCTCCCCAGAATACCTTCATCATAGCTTTGTTTCTGGAAAGAGGAACATTAAGTGAAGTCAAATTTCTTTCTTCTTTCCTAATTTTTTTCCTAATTTTTATTATGATTTACCAAGTTGTTCATAAGACAATTATTTCAGGCATTCAATGTTCAATGTTCAATTTCCAATCCCACCACTAGTATGATCGTTCCTTTACCAGTATCCCCCCAATCTCACATTTGCCACCATAGTCTGACATCATGCAATTACAAAAAAATTTACTTCATATTACTTGTTACAACATGAAGAATGAAAGCTTAGATCAACAAGGGTTAATTAAAAACTACTGCTATAGATCTCCATGGTGTCATGAAAGTCAGTATCTAATGTGGTTAGTTCTAGTTGATCCTTTTGTGTTAGTTTTTGGCTCACTGAGATTCATAGATAACTGTGTAATTTTCCCCTTAGATTTATGTGATACCATTAGCCTGACAGAACAATAAATGTTGAAGTGTTGTGCAGTTTTGTGTGGTCACATGGTCCAAGAATTTTGTGACTTACATTTTGATAAGGTTAAATTATGGAACTGGGCCATTTTTGTAGGAGAATGAATTACAGCATTGGGCTGCTGTAATTTATCCAGAAAGGGTAATATGTCATCTTCACTTCCCTTTCTGAGAATGCCACAGAGATATCAGCCAGGACTGAACTACCTGGGAAATATCAACAGCCATTATTTACTTTTGAAACTTGGTAGAGAATAGACCTTTTTTGCCAGAATAATAGGTGGCAGTGAGTCTAAGTCAAATTTCTTAAAGGTTCAGATTTACACAAAAGAAAATTCCTGGGATTTTCTTAGAAAAACATGTTCCTAGAATTATTCCTCAGAAATTTGTGACTGTTTTTCTGTTTGTTTGTTTGTTTGTTTGTTTGCTTGTTTTATTTAGGGGGCACGTCCAGGGGTGCTCAGGGGTTATTCCTTACTCTCAACTCAGAAATCTCTCCTGGCTCAGGGGACCATATGGGATGCCGGGTATTGAACCTGCATCCATCCTGGGTCAGTGGTATGCAAAAGGCAAATGCCCTACCACTGTGCTATCACTCTGACCCTAATTTATGACTTTGTATGTTGTCATGGAATCCTAACACAATTGTATCAAAATGACATATTTTCCAATCATGGAGGAGTAATTAATTCTCCCTGCTAAATCAACTCTAAATCACAAGAAAATCTCACTACGTCATAGACTGGTTTGCCTTTGTAATACATGTGTTCGAATATCTGAAGAGTAGTGACTGCTAATCACTGAAATCTAAGGACTGTGGCTATGGAAGGAATTTAAGGTATAAGTGCCAGAAGTAGTTATCATTGTTGTTGGTAAGTCTGACCCTACAGAAGAAGGATAAAGAAATGGACATTGTATTACCTAACATCAGAACACTTTAAAATAGAGATTAAAAGCTGGCTTAGTTGGAGGATGAAGTGCAGAGTGATCTATCAGAATGCAGCAAAATCAAAAAGGAAAATTAGATTCAGATGAGAATCCTTAAGGTTTACAGCAGACCTGTCACAAAATATCCTAAAGGCCAGAAGACAGTGGAGGGATGTGACAAAACTCAACAAAATGAAGGTTTCACCTAGAATAATACACTGAGTCAGACTTACATTTGGGTTTGAAGAAAATATACATAGATTCACAGATAAACAAATGCTCAGAAACTTTACAGACTCAAAACCAGCCTTAAAAGAAAAATCGAAAGGCCTACATTAAGACAAGACAACAGACACACCAAACTTCTACACAAATATGACACAAAATCTTATGACATGACAATTGCCTCTCCCAATGTCAATGGACTAACTGCACCAGTAAAAGGACACAGAGTTGTAAAAAGAATTAAAAAGCTGTATCCAACATTCTGATCCCTACAAGAAACACATATGAATAATCAGAACAACCATAGACTCAAAATCAAAGGTTGGAGAACAAGCAAATAACTCCCTTAAAAAGCTGGATTGGCCATATTAATATCAGATGACATAAACTTTAATATCAGATGACATAAACTTTAGACTCAAAGTTATAAGAAACAAAGATGTACATTTCAAAATAATTAAGGGATATGTACCCTTAATCTCAAGGAAGAAACCACACTCCTAAACATATACAATGAAGGACCAGAAAAATATTTAATACATTGATGACAAATCTAAAAGAAGACATCAACAGCAACACAATAGTGGGAGAACTCAACACTGCCATGTCATCCTTTGATAAGCCAACCAGGCTGAAACCCAACAAGAATATACTAGCTCTGAAAAGATAAATGGAAGAAAGTGAACTAGTGTATATATATGTATATATACATATATATATGTATGTATATATATGTATATATATATATATGTGTGTGTGTGTATGGCAATTCATCCCCAGAAAACTAGATATACATACTTCTCCAATGTGCATGGGTCATTCTCCAGTATAGACCACATGCTGGCCAAGAAAATATACCTCCATAAAATCAAGAGGATAGAAATTGTACAGGCTACCTTCTCAGATCACAATGCACTGAAATTAGAAGTGAACTACAAAGGGACACAGAAGAAAAACTTAACACCGGAAATTAAACAGCTCACTATTGAACAACCAGTGGCTCAGAGATAAAATCAAAGAGGAAATTAAAACATTCTTGGAGGGGCCGGAGCAATGGTAGGGCATCTGCCTTCCCTAGTTCGATCCTCCAGTATCCCATGTGATCCCCCAAGCCAGGAGTGATTTCTGAATATAAAAGCCAGAAGTAGCCCTTTAGCATCACCGGGTGTGCCTCCCCCACCAAAAAAATTTCCTGGAAACAAATTCCAATGAAGACACATATCCTCAGAATTAATGGGATACAGCAAAAGTGGTAGGAAGAGGAAAATTTATACCTTTGCAAGAACAAATCAAGGAAAAAAGGGGCCTACATAAATAGCTTAATGACAAAGCTTTCTCTCTCTTTGTCTCTGAATGAAATATATCAGTACAGCACCATAGCTACAGGCTTCCTCCTTCTTGCACTCTTACCAGTGATATATCTCTGTCTCTGTCTTTGCCACTGTCTCTCTCTCACTGCTTATGCTATGTTTCAGTTACTTTTGATGATAATATAAAATGGTCCAATATTTCTTCAAAATTGAAAATTATTTCA
Organism: Suncus etruscus; assembly: GCF_024139225.1. Classification (NCBI taxonomy): domain Eukaryota; kingdom Metazoa; phylum Chordata; class Mammalia; order Eulipotyphla; family Soricidae; genus Suncus; species Suncus etruscus. The sequence goes on from NC_064859.1 coordinate 4,892,296, forward strand.
TTACTCTGCCATTAATAAAGATGAAAGTATGCCATTTGGAAAAATAAATAGAACTTGAAATAATATGCTAGTGATAAGGATGTCGATGATAATCACCATATGGCTACATGCAGACATGAAATACAAATAACTGGCAAAAATTAATAAAACTAACTCAGACTAGTGAAAGGTAAGGTGGGAAAGCAATAATGATGAAGAAGTGGTTGTTTTACTTGTGAGACAACATCAGCACATTAAAGGTGCATCTGATAAGAATCCTACCAGGAGTTTAAAATTCAATAAAATTTTATAGGATTGTAAAAAATAAAACCATTAATCAACTTAAAAACAGCCATATGAACATTGAGTGGAAATAAAAATTGTCAGACTTAAACACCAAACCCAAAGTCAACAACAACAGAATCGATACCCTATCTACAACAAGCTATACACAGAGGGGAACAGTTACACTAGCACTCTGAGGGGCAAAGAAGAGAGATATGGGACACATGCTGAGAAAAGGGGTAGAGGGAGGACAATCCTGGTGGTGGGAACGGCCCTGATTCATTGTCACTATGTACCTTAAATATTACTGTGAAAGGTTTGTTATTCACTTTAGTCACAATAAAAATTATTTTAAAACATACCATTCTGGGAATCAGATTTGTATTTAGTTAAGTTTCTTAGTGGGCAGAGGAAAATGAAAAAAATAATAGCAATAAGGAATGTAATTTAGAATGGAAAATAAATTTAATTTATTTAATTTAATCTACTATTTAATCCATTGTTGGAAATCATTTCTAATGAGTCTAAAATATTGCAACTATAAGAAACTTGTACTATGCTTATTAGACCATCCTGAGTAAGGTTTCAAATATTCAATACTGAATATTCAAATATTCGAATATATTTGAATGAAATTAAAATCATATTCAGTACCAAGGATAGATTTTTGGAAACAAACTTTTGCTAGCCTTGCATTATCTAAATATTTTATATTTAGTTTGCAGGTTTTGAACTGCTCTAAAGTATTCTCCAAATAAAGTCTACCAATCCACAATCTCCCTACTGACTGAGACACAGCATTCCTCATTATGATGAAAGTAAGAGAAAGATGTGTTAATGAGACCCTTGGGTTCTCTCCAGTGTTTAAACCCTAAGTTTGTTAATTAGAGGAAAGGTGAGAGAAAAGTTTTGTATTTTGTCTCTTTGGATTAGAAGCTACAGATAATCAAATAGCAAGGAGGGTCAAAGCGTTAAACTGTAAATCAACAATAGTGGATAGTGTGTTAATTATCTACCTAGTTATTATACTTAAAACACTACAGTTAGCCTGTAATGAAGCCATTTTTCATTATGAAGTAATTTCTTATTAATGTAGTTAATTAAGTTAATTACATACTATTTATTGTTCATTGTTATTCCTTAGATAACTACTTATTTCTGGTAATTACTTAATAAATACTTGGAGTGGTGCGAGAAACAGTATGTTCTCTTTGAAAAGCTTCCAAATATTTTCTAGAAAAAAAAAAACTTCCTTTTTTTGCCCTTCAGATAGCTTTCAGTGCTAAAAATTAACCAAGTGCTAAAAGTTTTGATCTACTTTTTTTTTTATTTTGACCATATTGGCTTCATATCTTTCACAGTAGTATTTTATGTACATATTAACATTGAATCAAGGGAATTTCCATCACCAAATTTGTCCTCCCTCCACCCCGTTCCTTTCCTGCAACCCATATCCAACACCACCACTCCCCAGGCTTCTAGAGTAAGTGCCCCCCTCTGTGTCTAGCTTACTACTAGTGATCATACATCTGTTTGGTCCTGGTACCCTCCCTTGTTTCCTCCTCTATTTGAGAGGCAGAGCTAGATAGTTTGAGTTATGTGGTTTTGTTGAAGAAAAGAAAAGCAATAAAATGGGGTAAAAAAATTAAATAAGTTGAAAATGGGTGGAGTCCTTCTAGGGCCTTTCAACCTCATTTTGAGAGAGGACAGGAAAAAGGTAATTGAAACACTGCAACAATACAGAAAGAAATATCAAATAAAATATCCAGTGAGCAAAACAGCAATAAAGACAAGCACCACGCAATAGTCTCAGTTCTGAAATCAAACCATGTCAGAGTACAAAAAGAAAGAGAAAGAGAAAATAAAATAAAATTGGAGACATCAACTTGAGTATCTAAAAATAAATTTAAAAATCAATGAATAAATATATACGTAGATAAAAGGATTATTTTGTGCTTTTTTATTCTTCCCCCCCTGCATAGGCATAGTAACTATTGGGGACATTATAGAGGGAATTCCCTTGGCCTAGGAGATACAGGGTTTCTCCATCCTTGAGTATACTGTCATGGGATTAACTCTAGACTCCTTGCATAATCATTTACTCTCTCCTCGGTGCTTTTGTGGTGTATGGAAGACTTCTGCTTCATCATGGATGGTAAAATCTGACCTCTGTATCTATAAGATCTTGGTGTCTGTACAGCTCAAGGAACGGAGCTTATGATAAAGTCTTTCTTTTTGGCCTACTTTAATTTTTTAAATAAAAATTCCTTTATTTAAGCACCCTGGTTAAAAACATATTCATAATTGGATTTTAGCCCTAAAATGCACAACCCCCTTTACCGATGCATATTTTCTGCCACCGATGTCCTCCAATTTCCTTGTCCCCCCACCCTGTCTGTTTTTGAGACATTGTATTTCCCTCTCTATGGTAGTTGTTAGTGTAGTTATTTAACACTGCACTTACCATTCTTTGTGGTAAGCTTTGTATCATGGTCCTCCTGGTCATCATCTCTCTTGTCTCTGAGTGTTATTACTATACTGTCTCTTTTCTTAAATCCCCCAGATGACTGAGATTATTCTGTGTTTATCTCTCTCCCTGTGACTTATTTCACTCAACATAATAGTCTCCAAATTTATCCATGTATAGGCAAATTTTGTGACTTCATTTTTTTCTAACAACTCTATAGTATTCTATTGTACAAATGTATCATGGTTTCTTTAGCAACTCATCTATTGTCTGGCATCTGGGTTGTTTCTATATTATGGCTATTGTAAAAAGTGCTTCTATCAATATAGGAGTCCAGAGGGCATTATTGTATTGTGGTTTTTGTGATTCTAGGATGTATCCCTAGTAGTGATATTGCTGAATCAGATAGAAACTCAATGTTCAGTTTTTTTTTTAATAATATTCATATTGTTTTCCAGAGAGGATGAAGTAGATGGCATTCCCACCAGCAGCAAATCAGAGTTTCCTTTTCCCCACATCCATGCCAACCATGGTCCTTATCAAAAGCTTTCTCTGCATATATTGATATGATCATGTAGTTATTAAATTTCCTTTTGTTGATGTTGTATATTACATTGATTGACTTCTGTATGTTGAACCATTATTGCATCTCTGGAATGAATCATACACTCTTGAAATTCATTTGGGACAATGAACTCCCAAGAATAGTGAAAGCAACCCTTAGGAGAAAAAAAGATGAAAGGCATCACTTTACCCAACTTTAAATTGCACTACAAAGCAATAACCATTAAAACAACATGGTACTGGAATACAGATCCTCAGACAAGTGGAATAGACTTGAGTATTTAGAGAATGGCCCACACAATACTATCAATTAATTTTTCACAAAGGGGCAAAAATGCAAAATGGGTCAAGAAAAGCCTCTTCAACAAGTGGTGCTGAAACAACTGCTCAAAAGGTTGCAAAAAAAAGGTCAAATCAAAATAGATTAAAGATTGTAGTATCAATTCTGAAACTATAAAGTATATAGTGACATTGATATTGAGACTAAAGGCATCTTCAAGAAGGAAACACCACTGTCCAAACAAGTGGAGGCAGAGATAAACAAATCAAACTGAGAAGCTTCTACACTTCAAAGAAAACAGTGACTAGTGTAAAAAGGTAACCCTTGGAATGGGAGAAACTATTCACCCAATACCCATCAGATAAGAGGCTAATATCTAAGATATACAAGACACTGACATAATTGAACAAAAAAATTATATAACCCCATCAAAAAATGAGAAGAAATAAACAGACACTTCCTCAAAGAAGAAATACAGATAGCCAAAAGGCACTGAAAAAAATATGTTCCACATCACTAATCATCAGGGAATGCAAATCAAAACAAAATAGAATATCATCTCATGCCACAGAGACTGGCACACATCACAAAGAACAAGAACAACCACTGTTGGCGTAAATGTAAAAAGTAATAAAAATTATGAACAAGATGAGAATGGAAGGAACTTTTCTCAATATAGTCAAGGCCATTTACCACAAGCCCATGGCAAATATTGTACTCAATGGAAAAAACTGAAAGTCTTTTACCTAAGATTTGTCACAAGGCAAGGCTTCCACTTCTCACCACTACTATTCAACATAGTACTGGAAGTACTTGTTATAGTAATTAGGCAAGAAAAATATATCAAGGGCATCCAAATAGAAAAGGAAGAAGTCAGTTCTCATTGTAGATGAAATATACATACACACACACACACACACACACACACACACACACACATATATATATATTAGAAAATCCTAAGTACTCTACCAAAAAGCTCCCAGAAACAATAGATTCATAAAGCAAAGAGGCAGGCTGCAAAATTAAAGCAAAAAAAAAAATTAGGCCTTTTTATACACAAATAATGATAGAGAAGAAATAGACATTAAAATACCAATTCCATTCACAATAGCACCACAGAAATGCAAATACCTTAGAGTCAACTTAACTAAAGAAGTAAAGGACCCATACAAAGAAAACTATAAAACATTGTTTTCAAGAAATAAAAGAAGAAACAGGGCCCGGAGAGATAGCACAGCGGCGTTTGCCTTGCAAGAAGCCGATCCAGGACCAAAGGTGGTTGGTTCGAATCCCGGTGTCCCATATGGTCCCCCGTGCCTGCCAGGAGCTATTTCTGAGCAGACAGCCAGGAGTAACTCCTGAGAACCGCTGGATGTAGCCCAACCCCCACCCAAAAGAAGAAACAAGGAAATGAAGACATATGTTTATGGATTGGGAAGATTAACATCATTAAAATGGCATTACTCCCCTAAGCCTTATACAAGACTTAATGTAATCCCTCTAAGGATACCCATGACATTCTTCAAAGAAGTGTATTGATCTACTTTAAAGTAAAACTATAATCTATATATTATGAGAAAAACTCTGACCCTTCTTTGCCTAGAGCTAGGCAGATGTAAGCTTAAAAGTCTTTGTTTTAGGGAAATGGTGTAATTTTTCATTCCTTAGCTTATTCTCCTTCCCTTTTTCTTTATTGTAGGGGGAAAAAGGAGTTTTAGTAAAGGATCATAAAATTTATATACTAAATGTGGTATTTTTTAAAAATAATTTTTATTATGACCAACGTGAATTACAAACTTTTCACAGTAATATTTAAGGTACATATTGACATTGAACCGGAGTATTCCCACAATTAGTGTTGTCCTCCCTTCACCCTTGTTCCCAGTATCCTGCTCCTTTGCCCCCCCCCCCGCTACTGCTAGTATAACTGGTCTCCTCTGTGTATAGTTCCCCCCTCAATTTATGAGGCAAAACAAGATGATTCAAGTTATATGGTTCTGTTTGAAAAAAAAAGAAGGAAAACACCCACAAAAAACAGGGAGGAGTTTGTCTAGATTTAAATATCAATTTAAAAAGAAGAAAGTGAGGGGCCAGAAGGTGAT